>NC_051157.2:137485039-137697539 GCF_013339745.2 Dermacentor silvarum
GGTGATTGTCCCTAAAGGCACGTTGTTCCGCAGTCATTTTATTCTATCCTGAGCATAGCTATAGCGCGCGCAGTTGGGGAAATAGTAAAGATTGTTGACGCAAACAGTAAAAGAAAATCATACAAATAAAAAAAAACAAAAAAGATCGGCAGATCCTACACATATGGCTGAATTGATGCAAAGAGAACATTTATTTGATATTTCCGCAAGTGTTAAGTGCAAATAATATATTGTCACGAGGAGAAACTATATATCGAGGATATATTTATAAGGCAAGGTGCAGAACGGTACAGCTATAGTAGGGATAAAGCATGCACACCCGATAGCCACGTCGTCGTCATCGCACAAGCACGGACCCCAGGTTGGCCGCCCGTGACATTAACCACCGGCGACAGGAGTACCGTCTCGGTGCAAATAGGGCTGAGCCCGACAGGGGTACGGCTTAAGGCGGAGAGAAACGCGCGCCGCGTCGAGTCAACACCGGCTCGCATCGGGATCCGCAGTTTCACGAGTTCTTGATGGTATTTTCGACAGAAAACGCCCGGAAGCGCTCTCACCACTTGCCTAACGTTCTAATGAACGTACCGACACCAGCCGCGTGGAAATCCGATCACCAGGGACCCCAGGAGGATCCTTGGAAATTTCGACCCAAAGCGCCGCGCTGACCTTCATTGGGCCCTTTCTGCCACAATTTGTGTAGTACTACTACGGAGGTGAACTCCGCTGCTACCCATTAAGACCGACGCTCCTGGTCTGCAAGATCTGCAGAGAAAAAGGCCACCGTACCGACGTGTGCCCAAACCCGGACAGACCCATCTGCAGACTGTGCGGATCGCTTAACCCAACCGACGGACACAAGTGCGAGATAAACTGCGCCTGGTACGGGGAGGCTCACCCTACCGGTGACTACTCGTGCAAGCAGCGACTTTAACCAGCGAGACTCAGACCCGCACCATCGTCGGCCTCGATGAAGCCGAGAGCTCCACGACGGTTCGCTTCGGAAACGAAGAAGATACCTACAGGGCAGACACTCGCGGCCGGCCGGACAATGCCGAGGATCGATGCCACTCTCGGTCACCGAGCCGCGAGCACCGGGCACCAGTGGCGTAGCCGGAAATTTTGTTGGGGGGGTAGGGGCTCATGAAGGAGGAGGCCGCGCTCACGTCGGAGCGCGGCCTCCTCCTTATAGAATTTGTCGAGGCATCAAATACATTAATAATAGCTGCATTGCCAATGTCATTGTATATTAGATGCTGCAAACGAATTATTGAACGCTACGCACTGTCAAGTAAAATATGTATTTTTTCATAAAAGAATATATTCGTATGTCCCAAAAATAGTGGCAGAATTAACTGATGTCAATTCTCCTACGCTTTTCTGTCTATTTAATAAGTACAGAAAATATCGCACGAACTTTAGAAATATATCAGTTCGAGACCAGAAAATCTCTGCGTGCAGCTGATATGAAAAACGTAAAGGCCATGAAAAGAACAAGTTGAGGACAAATATTATGATGAATGTTTGTCATTCATGAACCTTGTTTACATTTTTGTACATATGCAACGGCCAAGGAAAAAGATCAATGACGCTGTCATTTGTTGCAATAGATTGCGCAGGAGCAGCTGTTACCGGTCGTGCATTGTAATTACACCGACATTATAGTCGCAACAGTGAGTACATATAAAAAGCAGGAGTTCCGCAAAATGTACATTACAAATTCGAAGATAGAATGGAATATACAAATGCGAAGATACAACTTGATAAAGTGCAACAATTACAAGAAATTACTAGCGCTAGGGGTATACAACACCTTCGAGGAGCTGGCAAACGCCACACTCACAGCGCAGAGGGAGCGCCTCAACAATACGAAACAGAGAAGGCACCTTCTTCAACACCTAGGGTACCCGCTAACACCCCAGTACTGCGAAAAAAAACACAACTTATAACCTAACCTAACCTAACCAAATTAGAGAAAACATTATAGTAGACCCTATCCCCAAAAACATGCACCCAATTCACAATCAGGGCAAGAGAGCACCGCGTGCCCGCATGTTGCACAAACGCTGTTTCAGATACCCAAATGCATACTACACGGACGCTACCCCGTATCCGACGCCAGACGAAATACACAATCACCGTCGTCAATCAGGGGAACCTCGTTGCCTCTGCCTGCATCCGCGCCACATGCAGCGCAGCAGCAGAAGCAGCAGCGATCGCCCTCGCACTTCGTGACGCCGAGAGAAAGCAAAGATCCGCTCGCGTCCTTACGGACTCACGAGCGGCGTGTCGTTTATAGCTGAACGGAACGCTCCCTATACGAGCCATTTGAATCCTGGCCCACTCACTAGAGGGGACTCACGGGATCGTCTGGTGCCCCGGGCACGAAGGCCTGCGGGGCAACGAAGAGGCGGACTGCGCAGCTCAAGGTCTCACTAGCCGAGCGGCAGACCACACTGTCATTCAGCTCCCGACAGACCGAGTAGCGACCCATCAGTTAACCTCGAGTCAACAAATACTGGACGACCAACGTCTTGCAAGAAGACAATACGCTCCCCCACACAAAGCTCTCAATAGACTCCAGGTTAGGGACTGGTGCCGCCTGCAAACAAACACATACCCACACTTATCCCGCCTACATGCCATCTCCCCAGACAGATATACGTCTCGGACATGTCCCCGGTGTAGCACACACACAGCGACACTCGCACACATAACACACCAATGCACAGACAGACCGGACGAGGCAATGTCGCCACGAGTCACATCACACACACTCACTATACGTGGTCTTGGGAGGCAAGAGTCTCCGAACTGGACCTGGGAAGCCAGTGGCGACCCTCGACCAGGCGACCCTCGACCAGGCCTCGACCAGGCCGCGATTGCCAGTGGAGTTCTGTCAGAGGGAACCACCCAGGAATAAACCGCGCTTAGCTTTCTCTATTAATAATGTTTCACCACCACCACCATGGTTTAAGGCGCGAGACATAGACTATGTCACTAGTGAATGTTGCCGGCGGTGAATTTGCATTTAGCGGAGCAATCGCGCAGGCCACGTTAGTGACATCGCGCATGACGCAGTAGGTGCTAAGAAATCCTGAGAGAAGTTTTTCGCATAGGCCAACGCGATTTGACGGTAGCCACAGCAAGACGAGCGATGCAGGAGGGGAAGTTCACCTCCCGGTGTCACCGGTCATAAAGACACTTTTGATTAACCGGCGAGGCTGACACGCGATCACGGTCAACCGGGCGGGTAATGTCAACACGGGCAAGACCGCCTGAGCACAAGATCGCGAGATCGAATCCCGGCCGCGGCGGCCGCATTTCGGTGGAGGCGAAATGCAAACACGCCCGTGTGCTTGCGTTGTAGTGTACGTTAAAGAACTGCAGGTGGTCAAAATTAATCCGGAGCCCTCCACTATGGCGTTCACCATAATCAGCACTTGTATTGGCACGTAAAACTCCAGAAAAAAGAAGAAGAAGCACCGACCCCAGGATCGCCATTCATGACATTATTAACAGCGGAGCAGTATAAAGGGACACTAAAGAGAAACAGGAAGTTCAGCTGGAATAAAAGAGGGACCTTCATGAATGCATGCAGTTTTTGTTGGGTGCCAAAATATGAGTTATTAGAGGAGAAATTCGTAAAGAAAGACCAAATATCTCTTCCTCAATTTCTCTCACCCCAGATTTGGCGCTGAAGCAGTGTCGTCACAGATTTCATTGCTCTCAGCGAATCAGAATGCGCCATGATACGTCACCGCTTGCGTAAACGGCCGAGGCGCTGGCTGCATCATGGCTGCATGGTCGCTGCGTTTGCGTTCGCCGCGATGGATGCCGTTGCTCCCGCTGAACCTTGCAACGAAGAGCTCGCCAGGGAAGCAGGACTGCATTTCAGCGATATTCAGTGTAACGGAGTGCGAAACGATCCTCCGTGCTCGAGCGGTAGGTGGTTCGGCGTGCGATGGGGGTGAGCCGCCGGCCGCGCCGGCGGAATGCAGAGCTTCGTTTTCGTCGACGGAAGGCGTGTGTCCGGTCCGCCAGGCGACGCGATGTTCCCGACAGAACAAGCTTAGAAAGTTGCGCACGTATTCGGTATGGTTATTTCGTGGCTTTATTTAATGACATTCAGCACTCACCGAGCCGCCAGTTTGCTGCTACAGGGGCACAGGTAGGGGGCTTGATGAAGGCTGCTTTGAGGGAACGAGAAAGGACTGGCCTCTGGGGCACGCCAAGATACTTCCCGAGGGCAGGATTATACACATAATCCGAGTGTGAGAAATGCAGAGAGCACACCATCGGTTTCTTTGGCTATTTTGCAGTTTTATCATCGGCAGAGCACTGAGCCATTGCGAACGCCAGGGAGCCGGGGCTCACCGCGCGGCACCACATGAAAGGACACAGTCGAGTCAACACTGCAGGTGCCCCTGAGCAAGCGCCTTGGGCCATTCATACAGCCCTCAACACTATTCACACGAGGCATTTTCTGGTTGTTTCCCGTGAAGTCAGCGTTCTTCGAGCCACGCACCATGCAACTAAACACTGTAGAGCGGAACAGGCGCGCGCGATGATGCATGGACCAAGAACAAGACTACGAAACTATCACGACCGGATGTATCGCCATGCCAATTTTTCTTATTTAATTTTGCGCTAAACTTGTACTTCCTCGCTTGAAACGGTTTAAAAAGTTGGCAAATCCTGTTTATGTAGTCAAGAATTCGACGAAAGTTCGTCTGGTCAGGTAACATGATGAGGAAGAAGATTGGTCAGTGACCGCATCTTCTTCCTCAAATCCTGTTTATGTACGTTTAAGGTGTATGTCATTTTGCATTTTATTAACAGCGATAAATCGCTCTCGACCGATCGCGAACGGCCTCCGTTTGTAATCTCCGACGTCACGAACGCGTAGTGCGGGAAATTCGAAACGGCGTCAGCACCTATCTTCAGTTTTTCGCTATTTTCTCGCTTTTAAACATCTGTTCGCCGTAAGAATGGTATGACTGGGATTGTGATAGGATAATCTACCATTAAAGCTCAATTTCCGGTTTCTCTTTAGTGTCCCTTTAAGCCGGCCGTAAGTTGTGCCGCGAGCCGCAAAACCTCACCGAGCTAGGACGTCACTGCGTTGCCTAGCAACCCCATACAAACGGTGCGATAGCTTCGCCGAGCTGAGGGAGAGAGAGCTGAGAGAGAGTGAAAGCAGAGTATAAAAATAGCATCGCGCAGCATAGTGGATGCCAGGCAAAGAGGAGAAGTGAGCCATGTGGTAGTGAGACGCGTAGAGTTTCTGCCGACGCCAATCGCGGTTTCACCGCGTACGTGCCGAACGGGCCTGCTGTCCGTGACTGCAGCCGATGCCTCTGGCAGCGGCTTGGTAGGTTTCGACCAGAGAACTGGACACTAGTTTCTTCCGAAAGACTTAAGCGAGAGTTACAGGGAAGCTGAAACCACGCGTCGCAGAAGAGAACATCGCGAGTTTAGATTGAGGGAAACCGAGAGTTCGCGTAGGCGAAGAAATGAAGATCTGGAGGCTTGTGAACGTGTCCGGTTGAATTCATCGCGATACTACGCAGAACATCGAGAAGAAATCCTGAGCGCAGGAAACTAAGTGTGTGGTTTGCCACTACTTTACTGGGCTTTCCCCAGCTCCGCTGGTCTCCGGTGTTTGCGGTAGCAGAGCCACGCATAATTTTTATGCAAACCTAATGGCGAAAATGTTTTTGGCAAGGCGAGACAAATGTGATATAAAGCTTATCCATACGCACCGTGATGATGCGAATGTAACAAGATATATAAATCCGCGAGACATATAATCTACATCATACATTGAATCTGTTAAATCATTTGATGTTGGTGTAATGTTTGCATAAATTAAGAATAAATTTTGTAATGGCAAGCCACAACAACCACGGATTTTGTTATGAGACCAGTGGTATCCTGCAGAGGCAAACCGTAAGTTCCAGCTTCGTCTGCACTCTTTCCTGAACTCGCCTCCTTGTACAATGAAATAGGGCAGTTTTCATCGCCCTATTGTACAGGCTGGTCCGTACGTGAGTTTGGCCTCGCAGTAGAAGCTGCTACAGGCGCAACGCCTAGGCTGTACGCCGAAATGAACGCGGCCGCCAGACATCACTGAACCGACAAGAAAATTTATGCGGTGGCACCAAGGGCAGTGTCTTGCTTCTTGAGGCTTAAGCTGGCTGCCAGTGGAAAAACACAGGAACGCACATTTGCACCAGGGTGAGCCATGGGTCTGCTGCAGAACAATTCCAGAAACAATTCAGCGCATTTTAATCAAAATGTTCACTTAGCCATAAGCATAGGGAACGTGCACTTACCTACTAATAGCAATACAGTTCAAAGCCAAAGGAAGTACTGGCTGGTAAACAGTCGAGGTAAGCAAGAGGCTATAGAGTCGTGGTAAAAAAAAAAAAAAGCTTGCAGTGATGGGTCTGGGATTTTTACAGGCACGGGTAAGTTTACAAGATAGCGATAACAAAATGCTACTCTGTAATAGACACAGTGAAGCCTGATCAATTGGCGCAGTGTAGATGGCCGTGTATTGCTACGCCGTTTTAAAGAGGATGACAACAAAAATATTCAATTAACTTCACATTTACAGCATGAGCTGGAGTTCCCGAATGTCATGAATTCCAGCACATGCTAGAAACGGAAAGGCAGTTCAATATCTTTGGTGGCCTCCTCTTTAAAATGGGGTGGCGACACATAGTATCAACGTCGTCGACAGCAAAGGCAAAGAGAGAACGGCAGCTACCATCTTAACAAAAAAATTGATACGGCAGAAGAAACAGTTATAGCCCTGGCCATCTCGACTTGCGGGGATGGAGCAATAATTCTAAATGATTCACAAGCGGCTAACCGAAATTTTCGGGAAAGGCGAATCTCCAGGCAAGCCCTACAAATCCTCACAGCCACATCAAAGAAGCAACTACCAGATATATACATCGTTTGGAATCTGGGCCGTGAGTTCCCGCTGGGGAATGAGGCAGCCGGTGCCTCAGCCCGAGCTCACGTTCACCGGGCTTTCTCACAGGACGCGCCAAGAAGGACAGTTGGAAAACTACACTGATATTCTGCAATAGTACACGCTAGACTGAAGAACTTACCCGCCACCTCCACCCAACCTAACTAGAGAAAAGGCAGTAACCCTCAGGAAATTGCAAACCTATACCTACGTCCACGGCATGTTATTGTATCGAATCTGCCCCACTGAGCACCCATACATCTGCAAGTACTGTGATGCCCCAGCCAGCCTATGCCTTACGGTATGGAGATGCGTACGATAACATAGCACCGTAGACACCCAAACACTAACCGAGGAGCAGTGGGAGGCCAAGCTAACAGACCCGGACTGGAAGAAACAGCGGAGCCTGATCGAACGGGCACGGGAGATCGCCATGGCCCGCGGCTGCATGGAATAACGAGTCCGCTCACCAAGGGCGTAAACTGTGCTTGCTCAACATAAAAGCTTATTCTCTCTCCCTGTCTTCGCATTTATACACACTGCAGTATAGTGTCCCTGTCACTTCGTGGTAGTTTATTCGCTATGAACTTCTAACGCTGAGTGGGCTTCAAAATAGTGGACCCCACGTTCGAGGAACCGCCCATTTAAAACCAAGCGTCGTTCGAGGTCTCCTGCAATATGCTGTCTCCTGGACCACAGGTGGTTCAAAATCAGCCCGAGTCTATCACTACAGCCTCCCTCACAGGCTGCGATTGGCTTTGAGATGTGAAACCCCCAATTTAATTTAAATAATCCATGCACCACCTTTCAAGACGGCGATTTGAGTGCACAACGGTACTCTATTTCCATAGAACAGTTGCGCTCCATCCGGCACAGCCCCCCCCCCCCCGATCCATTACAATGCACAAAGCACCAAGTCCTCACTAGTGACCCATCAGTCCACAATCATTTATTGCGATAGGCTACCAGCCAAATACATTATATCACTTCATTTTAGTATGAGCACCCAAACCACCAGTTAGGTAAGGTCTCAGCTAAATGGCCCACCTCCATGGCAATAACTTGAAGAACACATACTTGACAACTCAAGCCCTTGCATTTACACCTAAAAGTACTTATTAACGGTTGAGCTATGTCTTTATTCGTACAGACACCTGCTGCTTCAGGGTTAAATAGAGCCTTCTAAAATTGATTTTGCACGCAGAATATTAAAGCTACTTTTCTGACCGGATTGCTTTCATAAGATTGTCATCAAAGCGCCGAATGATCGCCGCAGGGTTCTCATGACCGAAATAAACCTTCAAAGTGTCAAGTTAATAGAGGTCAATGCTTTGCTCTCAAAAAACCTCTGCTTCATCGTATAACGGGTGGCCTTGCACTCCTTGTTGCTAAATCCATCGAAAAAAGAGAAGCGGAATGCATGCCCCGTGTCAGAAACGCAGCCGCAGCTGTTGCAACGACACATGCCAGCTTTGCACCAGCTGTAGCCCATATTTTCCGAAAGCTAGTTTTCTGTCCACGGCAACAAGTACTCAACAGACCGTTGTTTCAAAACTGCCGCGCTACCACAGTTTAGCTGAGATTAGTTCAAGTGAAATCATTGCTCATAATGCGACAATTACCTTCGATTATTATCTCCTTTTCGTATCACCCTAAGCTTGAGTAAATTGACAGAACTGATAGTAGCTTCACCGAAAAAGTGAACAGACCGTAGGTGGCACCTTCGCAGTGTCTTCTGGTGCCGTACCTTCGCTGAAATTTCGCTCCTCGGTAGAATTCGTCCTGACGTCATGCCCGACACTATCACGCCGGTTACCATGAGTGAACCACCCAAGAACGAGACTACAGCAGTCGGCAAGACAACCAGCCACTTGCAAGACCGTTGCTGGATTATTCCATTTGTTGCAGCTGGCGTAACATTCCTTACAACAATCATCGAATCAAGCCGAGGCTACCTGTACGTGCTCTTTATGGAGGAATACCAAGCCGACCACGCCACAGCGTCATGGCCCGCCAACATTCTCCTGTCGGCCGGTCATCTTTCGGGTATCAAACATTTTATATTTTCCTTTTGTGATAGCCAATAATAAAATGCCCAGTTTCTTGCATACTATTATAAACATACTCCTCCATTTCTGTGTATCTTGATCGTCCGAAGCCCGATTAGTCAATTCCTTAGGAAATTATCATCGGGTTCCGTATACCACAAACTCCAACTAGATATCTAATTCGCGATTTCAAATCTTTTGCGTAATCTGTCGTGATTCGTAGAAACGGAACCTCGTTAATTCCGCGCTTCACGGCAGAAAGCACGTTAGTAACATTTATCGTTTTCTTGTCAGGACTCTTTCCCCCTGCCTCGGTACAAGATAGCCAGCCGAAGATTATCTCTCGTAACCTCCCGGTCCTTCCTTTTCGCCTTTCTCTTTCTCTCTCTCTTGTCAGTACTTTGGGAGAAACGACTACCTCAGAAAAAGCACAACCCAGATACCTCATTACATATCTCTATACATAAGCATCGGGCCATATCCGCCGTTCGATGAAGAAGTATGCTTTTCTAAAAATACACCAAATTTTTGTCAATGTATTCCGATATGTCGTGATATCCGTGATGCACATGAGTACTACGCCCCACAAAACGCCTGTGTTTTCAAGTCTGGCTTGGATGGCGAGCGATGAAGTTGTATTGCGAAATAGACACCTTGGTGGTAGTGCTGATGCCGGAAAAGAATCTATTCGGGGACACCGCACACTTATACATAGAAGGGTCCGCTTTCATGCAGAGATGCGGCAGCGATATTTCAAGCACTAAGAAGGCAGAAAGTTGTGGGGTAAGCAATGCGTATACTTATCATTAAAAACACTCCAACCCGCTTTTACACTCCAGAATTGCGCCGCAACTAACGCCGTGTGTGAAAGGTGACGCGGCCTTGTACCCGGTGGCCAGCCACAGATAGACGCTAACCCTGTCGGGAAAGAGCGGCGACTGTAGGCCAGTACTTTCCGCTCCAGAACATTTCAATATACTAACCGGTCTATATCGATAATTACACCTATGTTCTCTATTTCTCCCAAATCCCCCCCCCCCCTCTACAATGTCCACGCTGACGTGACCTTGCAGGTAACAGAGTGAAGACCACCCCGACTATTAGCCCAAATAAGATCGCTTGGGATGTAACTGACTCTCGTCAGTATAAGTTTTGACCAATTTCTGAACTTGCGTAAGGAACTTATAGTAGGGATTTAGGCACGAGCAACGACGCGATGAAATGCACCGGCGAATGAATCAAACCAATTTATCGCTTCACGCCAAGGAACGGTCCACTATGGTGCTGGCCCATCGCGGCCCACTGCAAAGGCTACTGCCGCAGATCAACGTCGGGCTTCCACTCGTACCTGCACCGTCTACTTCCGAGCATCTCGTGTTGCTTACAGCAAAAAATTCATTCCTTGTTTCTCTCTTCAGCGTCAGAGGGCAAGTACCCCACGTTCTGACCGCCTTTGATCTTTCCCCACAACAACAGGTGGTGACAGCTGTAGAATTACGGGCCCTGCATAGCAGTTCAAATGCCACGCACGTTTATAGTTGTTGAGCACTATCACCCCAACGTTTGCTTTTCTGCACGTTTGCGTTTCCGCCCGGTACAGCGTCAAGCGCCTGCCCATCAGCGTTCTGACATCGGTGTGTGTCTAGATCTTGTGTCAGGGCGACTTCCGTTTCCTTCAACTTATTTTCGGAGCACCAACCCGCTTCGTTGCTAGCCATTCAGAAGCTCCCGCTAACTGAACAGATGCCCCTCTTATGTATTCACCAATTGAACATCAGGTACACATTGCGGTATTTTCCTGAGTACTGTCCACAAAGAAAATGTAGAGCTGGCGTGCGTGCTGATCTCTTCGTCTAGATGAACTCCCATGTATACAAAGAAATCTCACTATTCTCTTTTAGTGCTCTTGCGGCAGAAAATCGTGACTGACTGACTGACTGAATAAACATTAATAAAACCAGCAAGAGGTGGTGGTTGGGCCTAGGCCTCCCACGTGGGGACGTCGAGGTGTTGCCTCTTCACCGCCTCCAGGCTTGCTGTGTCACCCACAGTTGATGGTCGAGGTTGGAGCTACGCAGGGCAGCGTGCCATCTCGACGAGATGGTCGTGGGGTTAGTGTCGGGGTAGTGTCATGTACAGTCCCAAAGCATGTGTGGAAGTGTGGCTGGCTGTGTCTTGCAAATATGGCACGTGGGATTGGGGTAAATGTCTGGGTATATCTTGTTGTAACTGTGTAACGAGGGGTAGGTATTGGTTTGTAGCAGGTGGAAAGTTGTAGCCTGCACTCGGGATAGCTTGTTGTGTGGGCCGGTTAAAGTTCTACGCTCTAAGTAGAAAGATTTCACAACATTATTGTAGCGTGTCAGGTGATTCCTACCGGTGGGGGCAGCCTCCCCGTCTCCCACGCGATTAATGCGCCTTCGCGCTAGGGAGCGGGTAACCTCGTTGAGGTTGGGGACGTGCGGGTGGACGGTGCCTACATGAGCTGGGAACCAGACGAGTATAACCTGATGGTTGGTTGAGCGGGGTGTTTGTTGAAGATGCGCAAGGCTTGGTGTGAGATATGGCCGTTGATGTAGTTGATAATAGCGTAGCGGGAGTCAGAGACAATGGTATGGCATGTTGGGTCTAGTGTGGCTGGCGCGATGGCCACTTCTTCAGCTTCCTCAGCGTGTGGGGTTACTAGGCTAATAGCATGATGCAGAGAGCCTTTATGTGTGGTGACGGCTGCAAAGCGGGTACCGTGGGGATATTCGGCAGCATTGACAAAACTCACACCGTCGTTGCTAGCAAGGGCTTTGGTAAGAGCCGTGGCACGTGCTGTGCGGCGTGCGCGGTTGTATTGGGGGTGCATGTTTCAGGGGATAGGGTGGGCGTGAATCCAGGCTCGTATGGAAGAGTGGATCTGGTGTTTATGGCCGTGTTGATAGTGATAAGTGATACCGAGCGAGGTGAGGATGTGGCATCCCATCGCTGTGAGAGTGAGTCTCTCCAACTGAGAGCGGTGTTAGGCTTCGATGAGCTCGTCCAGTGTGTTACGGACGCCTAGTTGAAGGAGGAGGTCAGTGCTGGTGTAACCGGGAAGGCCGAGGGCTTGTTTATAGATACCGCATAGGAGTATGTTGAGTTCATTTTGTTCAGCCTTGTACCAGTTTAGAAACGCAGCAACATAGGTGATGTGGCAAATTACGAATGACTGGATTAAACGGAGGAGATTCTCCTCTTTCATACCCCCACGGTGGTTGGAGACCAGCTTCAAAAGTCTCATGGTGTTAGATCCATTAACCTGGATTTTGGCGAGGGCCATGCCATTCGCTCCGTTCACCTCTATGAGCATGCCGAGCACACGGATATTGGTGACGAGGGGTATGGGGCTGGGATCCGTGAGGTGAAGCGCGATGTCTTCGTATTGGCGTTTAGTGGTGGAATGTTTCCGACGATGGCCACGGAGAGTAGGCCTGTAGAGGAGGAATTCTGACTTCGCAGAGGAGCAGCGAAGCCCGTGCCTTGGAGATAGGTCTCTATTGTTTCAATGGCGGATTGCAGTGCCGTTTTTATTTGGCCGTCACTGCCTTGGTGGGCCCATATGGTGATATAGTCAGCGTAGATGGTGTGGGTGACACCGTCTATTTGCTGCAACTCCTTGGCAAGATCGATCATGACGAGATTACAGAGCATTGGGGAGATAACGGAGCCCTGGAGCGTTCCCGCGCTGCCCAGAGTCTGGGCGTCGGAGAAGAGATCCGCCACCGAGAGGAAGGCCGTGCAATTAGAGAGAAAGTCTCTGACGTAATTATAGGTGCGCACACCGAGGATAAGGTGTGAGATGCGGTTGAGAATTTTGTAATGAGCTATGCTGTCAAAGGCCTTTTCGAGGTCGAGGACGAGTATCGCTTTATAGTACGGGTTCTACCTTCAAGTATATGATGCCTAAGTTGTAGCATGGCGTCTTGGGTCGACAGGTGAGCCCGGAAGCCAATGACCGAGTGAGGATACGCTGCAGTGTCTTCCAGATGGGTGTTAATTCGGGTGAGGAAGGCATGCTCCATAACCTTTCCCACACATGAGGTTAGTGAGATGGGGCGAAGGTGATCGAGGCTAGAGGGTTGGCCATGTTTGGGAATAAGGATGAACTTTGCTAGTTTAAAAGGCCAGGGGAATAGCACCATTACGCCAGCAGTCGTTGATATAATCTGTAAGGTGAGTGACGGAGACGTCATCCAAGTTACGGTTGGCTTTGTTAGTGACCCCGTCGGGGCCAGGGGCAGAGCGGCTGTTTAATTTGTGTAGGGCGGCCTGGATCTCAGCGACACTAAAGTCATCATCCAGTGGGGGGTTGTGGGCCCCGGTGTAGGAGCCGTGAGGGTGCACTGGGCCCACGGGGAGATACTGTTTTAGTAAAGTGGTCTAAGGCGTGGGCGCGGCCGGGTTTCTTCGTTTCTGTATACAGAAGTTTAGTAAGGCGATCTTGTTGGGAAGAGTGGGTGGGCTTGACTATCGAGGAGGTGTTTGAGAAACTTCCAACAAGAGTGCATGCAAGAGGGACACCGCTCGGACGTGTGTCCGAACCCCAAGAACATATGCCGTGGCTGCGGACTCGAAAGTCTACCCCCACAAGGACATGAATGTGAAGTGAAGTGCGCCGTGTGCAGGGCGGCGGGGCACGCGACGCGTCGGTGCCCGAACAAACTGATTGCCGCCAAGCGCGGTTTCGCAGCGCTCGAATTCGCCACTGCCTAAAAAACAGCAGGTGAGCTAGGCGAGAGTTGTTTCTTCCACTATTCCAAAACACAATACTGGTGAAAACGATAAACGTATTGTGGAGCGTATAGGGAAGCGCGAAGTTGCGTGTCATGGCGACCTCAGGAATAGGTCAGGAAACGTAGTCGCCGTCGGGTAGGTATGGAAAGGCTGAAAGCTGGACGTATATTGCGGCTTGCGGAGGCAGTCAAAGAAACTCGACGGAGCGTAGGCGGGGTGGGCCGGCATCGACATTGTCGGAGCACAAAGGAAGTTCTAGCCGGAGAATTCCCGCGGAGGAGTCGATAAGGGCAGCGTGTGTGGACAGAAAGTCGATTCGAAGGATGAGGTCATGGGGGCACTGTTCTAGAACAGCAAAAAGAACAGATTTGTGGCGACCAGAAATGATGATGCGTGCAGTGCACATTCCAAGCAAGGCAGGTGTACTCCCATCGGCTACTCGGACGGTAGGTGACGCCGCGAGCGTCAGGACTTTCTGGAGGCGGCGCGGGAGGCTCGAGCTCATTACAGAACTTTGTGCAAGAGAGCTGTAATTTGTGCAAACAAGAGCTGTAACTGCCACACCATCAACCATAACTTCAAGAAGGTTGCATCGGGTATGAGGGACAATCACAGGATTTTCAGGGCGGGTCGTAAATGCAGCGTCACCTCCGGGGGCTGCACTGGTTAGTTTTCCGAGAGGCGGTCAAAGAGAGACCGAGAGCGGCGAGGTTGGGGCGAGTGGGACTGACAGCTCTGGGGCGATGGTGAGCGGCTGATCCGGTTTTCCCTAGGAAGACATTCAGCACTTGAGGCCTCAGAACGGAACGATGGAGCATATGGTGCACGGTCAGGGCGACTGTAAGGGTTTGGTTGATAGGACGTGGGCCAGCGGCTGCGGCAATGGCGGGCGATGTGTCCAATCCTAGAGCATGTGAAGCAGATGGGCTGGTCATCAGGTGTGCGAAAAGCGGCTGGATTTCGATAACATGGCCTGAAGGTCGTGTTCGGTCTTGCAGCAGCGACGACAGGGGAGACCGGGTTGGTAGCAGCATTACCGTTATCAAAGGTGGGTAAAATGCCCATATTCGCGATGTCTTGGCGAACCACGGTCTGAATTAGCGAAATTGTAGCCAGGTTGTTGCTTTGCATACCGTCATGAGGGGTAACGAGTGCCATGGCCTCGAGTTCTCGACGGACGATCCTGGTGACGTTTTCTGGAGCTTGCGCTTGCCGAAACGTGGCTAAACCTTCGCATGAGGACGTGGCAGCCGTATTGGGAAGTCGGTCGAAGTGGTGAGTGATACGTTGACTTTTGACCTGCTCAAAACGACGACATTCAGCGATGACCGACACCACTGTAGAGCACTTCTCACACAGTAGCAGATTGAATGCGTCATCCGCTATGCCTCTCAGTACGTGTCCCACTTTGTCCGCTTCAGGCATGTGCTTGTCGACCTTGTGGCACAGAGACAACACGTTTTGAATATACGAGATGTACGGCTCTGTGGACGTCTGAGCAGGAATTGCGAGTTCCTGCTTGGCCGCTGGTTGTCGTCCGATAGGTCTCCCAAATAGATCGCGTAAATTCTGCTTACAGACGTCCCAACTTGTCAGATCTGCCTCATGCGTCTCGAACCAGAGTCGCGCAGTGCCCCGCAAATAGAAGATGACATTCACCAACATTTTTGTCGGGTCCCTCTTGTTAGTGCGGCTGACGCGCTCATACATTGCCAGCCATTCATGGACGTCCACGCCGCTTGTGCCGTTAAAAGTCCCGGGATCACGAGGGTGCAAGAGAATGACCAGTGACGGGTCTTGCTCACACTGGGTCACTTGGTCGGTCATTGTGGTGGCACCAACGCGCTGTCCGCGGCGAAGATCCAGTTCCCGGTGTTGTAGCGAGCTGACCTCGCACCTCCACCAAAGATGTTACGGGAAGATTATATATACAATGGATATATTTACAAGGTAAGGCGCGCAACGCTAGAGCAATGGTTCAGGAGAGCGCGTGCACACCAGAAAGCCACGCAATCGTCTTCGTCCAAGCACCGACCACAGGATCGCCACTCGTGACAGCATTCTGAAATTGGAAAAGGAAAACGCGCGACTAAGAGAACAGCTCTCAGGAGAAGAACGCAAACGAAAATCACTTGAGAAACAAATGTCAGAGTTAGAGGCACGCCTAAATAGCACAATACAACAGCTGGAAACGCCGCGTCAGCCTAAAGAAATAGCCAAAACGAAGGCGGCGGCAGATATAGCCTCCGTCTCCGCGCAGTCTCCGACAACTCAAATCTCAAATAACGCACAGATAACGGCAACGCAGATCCAAACAATGATCGCGGAAAACCTGAAAATATTCATACAGGAAATGATGACATTAGTAAACCAAAATGTAACGGAATTTTGGCAACTATGCACGAATGACTTCGAGAAACACAAGGTATTTGTGGCGGAACAGCTTAAGGCAGTCTCGAAAGCTGTTCCCAACAAAAAATCGCGCAATTACGATAGAAGCGGGTTCCGCAAAAACTCCTCGAAACTCAGCTTCGCTGGTTGGCGAAGGCGAGTTGTTCGATCTCGGCGGTCACTTCGAGATCCATGCTTGTTGATGGGACATTGAACTCGATCGGCGATATGGAACTCACGCGATCGCGCGCCACGTAGCCGGCAGGCAGCCGGTGCACCTGGGAGCCCGGTGCAAGCGCGGCGGCGACGTGCTCGATCCACAAAAATGTTCGTAGCACAGGAAAATGGTATGTCCCGCCTGAAAATGAGGTGTCCACAGAGTCCTGGTAGCACCACCGATCAATTAGTGTAAAAACTACGTCACAAGACGCAAGAAAATGCTGCAAAATCATTTCATGAACACGGAGCCGACGATTGCACGTCTGCACTCCTCGGCGATCGCAGCGCCATGCCGAGCGAAAAAGAAAGCGTTGAAGCCGCAATCCGCCTTGCCCATCACCCGGCCTGACCTTGGTACCATTGTTGAATCTATGCATCAGGCCGAAGTTTAATTGCACCATCGGACACCTGAAGTATTCTTTATTGAAGAGGCCCGTGGCTATGCGAGACAGAAACCTACTTATCTGCCTACCTACCGCAAAGTGCCTGAGATAAGCCGAAAAATGCTTCGCACTAAAATGGCCAGTGCACCGAGAGAATTCAAACACCGGTCCCACAAAATAGCAGTCGGTGGTTTTCGCTCTCAGTCACTGCGCCGACGCTACAGAAGAGGGAAAAAAGGAAAAATGTGGTTGATCCCTCTTATATAGGAATCGGTATAGAACACGAAAGTGAAACGTGTCTTCACAGAAGTAGTGTAATGTTTATTGCACATTGATATATAATGTCTATTGGTGTTTTGTGGCTAAAGCGCGCTTAGGCGTTGATGCACCCACGCTGACGCCTGGTGGCACGTCTCCTCCATCACGACTACCAACGTCGATGACCATGAGCAACCGTCGTGCATATGGAAGCTGCACTACGCTGCACACGCTAGCACAACGCGAAAGACGAAGCACGTAACTGACACACTAATACAACGCGCAAGACAAAGCACGTAACTGAATCGTCAGCGAGTCAAATCAGCGCGTACAGCGCGTCGTAATTGCAGCCTCCGCGATCAACTTCAGAAACATTTTCAGAGCTAATTGCGGAGGCCACGCTCCGCTGTGCTGAGTACGGTGAACGCCACTACCAACGCCACCCAACGCCACCTAGGTGGCGTTGGTAGTGCTTCTTGATGCCAGCGTCCCTTCGAATGCTGGCATCGAGGCGTCGTAGTTGCTGAGACCACCGAAGCGTTCACTGTCGGTGCGCGTTAGTGTCATAATGCAGTACTTCTCTTTTCTGCTCGTAGGCGGCGGCACCGCCCCGAGCAAGAGCGCGGGTACACGGAGGAGTGTTAGATATATAAGGCGCGTCTGTGTAGCTCACTGCAAATGCGTTTGTGGCGCAATGGGTTAAACGCTCGGCGAGCTATCGTCGCGGACCGAGAGGTCGTGGGTTCGATTTCCAAATTTTGCATGTTTGTGGAACTTTTTCTTCTGGTTTCTTTCTTTGTATTATGTTCTATGACGTATTTCCGTGACGGAAATACGTCAGTGAAGTCTTGGTGGACCCCGGAATAAAACACTTTCGTGTTAAAAAGTTCGAAGCCCTTCCACTACTGTGAAGATGGAAGCCAGCGATGCTGTGACTATGGTGGGCTTGCTATATATAGTGAATATTGATATAGGGAATTTGTGTATTATCGTTATTGACTACATTGGGCGTTCTGAGCGACCACAGATCAAGATCACTGATTCGGCATGTTCGTCAAAGAGCAAGGACACCAGCGTCTTGTTTTTCGCCCGGCGCGATGGAGAAGAAGCGCTTTTGCTGCGCCAAGTCCACCTCATCGTCATAGACTAGCGTATGAGCCACAGGGTTCATAGCCGCGGCACAATTTCCAGCATCGTCAGAATCCTGACGTCAGGATCCTGGAAGATGCGGTTAAACGAGCGTTCGTGCAATAGCGACTCCAAATGGCAACTGCTGATAACAGCGCGATGTCTACGTCGCGAGACAAAGGGGCACAACGATTGGTTGGAAGTGCTGCCGCCGAGTAAAGCGACACTTTTGAAAGAGGCATCGGCGGTGGCGCGGTGTATAACAATGGGTTAACCATCGTCCGTTTGGCACCTGTATTAAAGCACAACTGGCGGGAAACCACCATGGACATGGAGCCCAAATTGTACGCGCCGGTCGGTCTACTAGACGGACGCGATGTCCTGGAACCTAGCCCTTAACAGCTTCGCTGTAAAATGCTGGTTCTCCCGTAATCAAGAGTAGATGTAAGCATGAAATGACTGTCATATGGCGTCTTTTGAGTAGTGGTCGCCAGATATCGGCTGACCAGTGGTGACCTCTGGGCATGAGCAAGGTGGAGCGTGCTAAATAAAACACTTGCCGTTTGGTTTTGAAGGAGTGTCGTTGTCGTCTCACATGCTCCGCTCCGTCGTGGCCTGCCAGCACGGCCTGACAGGAACGCCACGCCACATGGTGTCAGAAGTGGGATCCTTATTTAAAAACTTCGGTCTCTGAACAGACGTCAACGGCAGCATGCCCCTCGAAGAAAGCGCCCAATTGACGCAGTGGCTAGGCCTCGCTCTTCAGACACTGAACGTGCTTGTCTTGTTGAACCCTGTAAGCTGGCCCTCATGGAAGTCTCGCTTCGAAGATTATGCCGCTGCCTCCGGACTACAGAAAGCCTCTCAAGCGGTTCAAATACGTACGCTGTTTTACTGCATGGGCCCGGATGCTCGACCGCTCCTGGACACTTTTTTTTTTCACTCGATGCAGACGCGTTAGCGTCCTACGACGCTGATGTCAAACGCTTCAACGAGCACTTCGTGCATCCTGCGAATGAACTCTACGAGTCGTCCCGCTTTTATAAGCGTGTCCAACAACCTGGCGAGAGCGTCGACAGGTTTTACGCCGAACTCTGCAAGTTAGTAAAACGATGCAACTACCCGTCATCGGCAGTGGAAGAACGCTTGGTTCGGGACAGGTTCGTTGTCGGCTTGCGCGATACGCGTCTCTCAGACCAACTGTGCCGTTCCCCAAAGCTCACTCTCAAAGAAGCTTGGACACAAGCTCGTCAGTCCGAGGATGCTGATAAGGAACGCTTGCTCCCGCAGGCTACTTCGCAAGCCCAGGCCAACGTTGATGCCGCAAAAGCTCGAAAATTTCCTTCGCGAGACCGTGTGAACGCCAGTACAGCTCGCTCAATGGACGCGAAGACGGAACGCTGCCACCGTGAAGCTGCGCTTTGTCCCTACTGCGGTCGCGGGTTTCAAGGACGCTCAGAGTGCCCAGCACGGAACTCGGTCTGCAATGTTTGCGACAAGAAAGGCCATTTTGCTGAAGTTTGTTGCTCCAGAAAGTCGAAGCACGCCAAACTCAGTGCCATCGAGTTGCACGTTCTGGACCCATCTGCCAAAGCAATGTTCGTGGATGTCACAGTCGACAATTACACAACTAAACTCAAGGTTGACTCAGGAGGTGAGATTTCCGCAGTTCCAAGTGACTTACCTGGAGTCCCGGCCGAACTCGACAAAGTTGATGCAGTCTTGACAGGGCCCGGAGGACAACCTCTCCGTGTGCGGCGCTCGTATCTAGCAAACCTTTTTTGGCAAGGAAAGCGCAAGCTCTCAGCGTCTCTACGTCATTGAATCCCTTTCTGTACTTCTACTGGGTCTACCAGCTATACAGGCCCTTGAGGTCGTCAAATTCCTCGGTGTTGTGAACACTCCTGAACTAATGCTTCATGCCGAACTGTTCCGTGGCCTCGGCACACTCCGATATGAGTACACAATTCGCTTAAATCAAGACGCTGTACCATTCTCACTCAGTGCTCCTAGGCGGATACCAATCCCACTGCGTGAATTGTTGACTACAGCTGATGCATTTGCTAGCACCCCTCCAAAGGTGCATCCAGTGGACAGTGTGGAACTTTTCGATACAGAAGTCGTGGCTTCCGCTCCAGATGTGCTGCCTGTGAACATAAAGGATATCAGGAAAGCCGAAAGCTGTGATTGAGAATGCAGCGTGCTGATTTCGTTCTGCCAGAACGGCTGGCCAAACAAGTCAAAGGAGCCTCCTCACGTATCAAAGTATGTATCAGTGAAGGTGGAGCTTTCCGTTTGTGATGGTCTTCTTCTCAAGGGCACTCGCCTCATTATCCCTTGGTAACTGAGGCCAGCTGTCTTGATGCTTCTGCACGAAGGACATCAAGGCATAAGTCGCACAAAGGCCCTCGTTCGTGAATCTGTATGGTGACTGGGCATTGCCGCTGAGATCACCTCACTCATCGCCAGTTGTGAAAAATGCGTCCTTACGCGAGTGAATACAGCCGAACCGCTTCTCCCTACCAACCTCCCTGGCCGTCCCCGGGAACATATGGGCCTGGACTTGTTTCACCTTAACGGCGAAGCCTTCTTAATAGCAGTAGACTATTATGTCCGGTTTCCGGAAGTGGGTACGCTAAAGGTACAACAGTTCAAGTGGTCATTGATGTGCTGAAGAGCCTGTTTGCGCGACACGGCATACCGCAAAAAGTAAGGAGGGACAATCGTCCACCCTTCTCCTCACGTAAATTCGCCGCATTTGCTGCCTCCTATGGCTTCGACCACATCACCCCCTATTATCCTGTCTAATAGGGAGGCAGAAAGGATGATCCCCACTGTGAAAGATCTTCTCTGTAACGCGAAAGATCCTCACCTGGCCCTCCTCAGCTATAGGGACACACCCGGGGCGAGTGGCTTTAGCACTGCACAAATTGTCATGGGAAGGAGATTGAGAACTCGAGTCCCTAAGACGGGTGAAAAGTGAGCCGATCCTGGCGATAGTGCAGAAAGGGTCCAAGCTCAATGGCACATACAAGGGACAAAAAAGAAAGAGCGAGAGAGAAAGAAATAGCAAGAGAGAGCGAGAGAAAGAAAGAGAGAAAAATAGAAAGGAAGAAAAAGAAAAAAGAAAGAGCGAAAGAAAAAGAAAGAGAGAGGGAGAAAGCTTTATATATAGAGCAAGTGAAAGAAAGAAATAGATAAAGAGAGATACATAATAGAGAGAGAGAGAGAGACAAAGAGAGAGAGAGAAAAGGAGAGATAAAGAGAGAAATAAAGAGAGAGAAAAAAAGAAAATCACGAAGGTCGATCAGATACACACGCGACAAGCTTCGCTTACCCCCCTTTTCTCGACCGGGGAAGGGCTGGTGCTTTTTTCTACTTGTCGCGGAGTGCTCATGACTCACGGACCGCTGGCGTTTAAAAGAGCACAGGCAACCTCTCTATCTGATTTTTGAAGATCGCAATTGGAAATGAGAAATAAAACTTCAGCGTACTAGAATTTACAGCTAGAGTGATTTTGTGAACAAACATTAGGAAAAAATCGGAAGCGATATTATATATATCTTGTTTGCGAACAATCTAGCGTATCTAATGCGGTCCTGTGCAAAGGCTTAGGGGTCAGAGACCGCATTCCTTAATTTTTGACTGGTTGCCCGGATGATCTCATTCCGTTCTCGCAAGGATGCGCGGATGTTCTCGTTTGAGTGCCCGGATAACGGTTCTGAATGAATAAATTCTGGGGTTTTACGTGTCAAAACCACGATTTGATTATGAGGCACGCCGTAGTGGGGGACTCCGGAATAACTTTATCCACGGGAATCTTTAACGTTGCCCCAAAGCACGGGACATGTGCTTTTTTTTGCAATTCACGCCCATCGACATGCGCCCGCAGCGGCCGGCATTTGATCCCGCGACCTTATGCTTAGCAGCGAAACACCATGCCCGCAAAGCCACCGCGGCGCGTAGGAAAAAGGTTGCACAGCGTGTCAACGCCAAAGTTGTTATTATTTTTCAGCTCTGGAAACAAAACAGGAAATCTTTGCAGAATGACCACCCCAATATTTATCCTAAGCGAAGGTTTCTAATGAAATACCGAAATAAATTTAGATATATGCTAAGGAGCGTAGTCTTGGACATTGCTCTGTCCTGTGGAAGATAATACATCAACTAGACTGGTAGATGCTTAAATGACAAACTGAAACAAAATACGTGCAATGTAAACCGCACAAAAGAAGGACAGCTTTCTGCCCACCGTAGCGCATGTGGATGCAACTCAAGGTTCACAGACTTTCAGAGGTTCACAGGTTCACAGAGCAGAATTGTGAAAGTTAGGCCATGTCCCATGCGGGATAATCGAAGCAAGAAAATTTTACTTCAAAGAGATGCTTGCGTCAGTACCCTCTCCGTCCCTGTCAGAGAAATGGAGCTTAGACAAATTCAGTTATCGCAACGTTCAAAAAAAATTATCCTGTGTGATTTGATTTATGCTTCGTGATTGAGCCAAAGCATCGATTGCGATAGCACATTAGTGGACAGCTATACGAAGTAAGATATTAAATTTATCGGCCTAGGTTTATCATCGTATAAATTTGTAAACATTCGCTTACTAACTCAATTAACACGCATGGTGCGAGCGCGCACGTGCAAACTTGAACACATCCCCCTCTTTGAGCGCGGACATTCGCTGTCAAAACGCTGGCGCAGGAGCAGCGAGCGAAGTAACCTTCGTGCTGTCTCTCGCTTCAACGCAAACTAAGCGGCTAGAGCACGGCACACGCAAAGCTTCCAGCCATCGGCCCACCAAAACTGTGCCACCAAAGCAGATCGATTTCAAGATAAAGACCGCATGACTGCGCGCGGCCGTGCCATACACACTTGCTGCAGGCGTTCAACGCCCTCCCCTACCTATCCCCCCCCCCCCCCCCCCCCCCCCCTGTGCAATTCGGGCGACACATGTGGTCGGCTGCAAATGTGCGGCCTTACGTCAGTGTCCGCGGCGCGCCGGACGGTGCCGGCTTGGTCACGCAGCGTGACGCCATCTCTCGAGGCGCCGATAAACCCTCGCCGCAGAGCCATAGCCTCCTCTATAACTTTTGTGCCTGCGCGGTCGGTCCCTCACCGCCGTCCCCTGAACGCCTCGGCGTTCCCCTAGGGGCGCTCGCGTCCCATAATAGCTCACTCGGCGTTCGCTGCAACAGCAGGTGCACACCGCTACGCTGCGGTTTTCCCGCCGCGTGCAAAATTAGTTTACCGTGCTTGTTCTAAAACTCTGCTTGCCCGTTGATGTTCTTTCTAGTCTGGTGCGTGTCCCCAAAGTGCTTTGCTAACTGCAGCACTCACTGAGACAGCCGTGCCTGTGTGCGCTTTCTTCCAACTTTTGGTCGACTCGGGTAAGTTCTTTGTTAAATGTGTTACATCGTAAAGAAAATTAGCTTGTTTCAAGGCATCATGCCTAAACGTGGTATTTTTGTTTTCTGCAGCACTACCGAAAAAGAAAAAAAGGCGGCTGTCCAAGCTCAGAAGTTTGGTTGCGCCCCGAACGCCGCACAATGCCGTACTGCTGCGTACCGCGCTGCAAATCATGGAGCGGCCGGAAAGAAACCGGAGTATCGTTCCACGAAATTCCCAGTGACCAAGAACTTCGCGAAAAGTGGCTTAAGGTAATCTCGAGAGACAACTGGACCCCAAATAGCACATCTTGTTATTCCACTGTTTGTAGCCGACACTTCGTCCCGTCCGACTTTAAAGAAGGCTGCACGACGCGAAGACTGAAGAAAGGCGTTGTGCCCAGCGTCTTCCAAGAGTATCCATCATATTTGCAGCCTCGCAAGCAAACCGAAAGAAGCGATGCAGCCCTCAGGAAGCGTGCTGCGGCTGTATTAACCGGCGAGCCAGCACGAAAAAAAAAGAGCAGTCGGTGGTGGCGCACCACATGTGTTTCCGGACTTACGGGGTTACCAGCCGTGCACTAACAATGTAACTTCGGACGCCCTACTTGTTGAAGAAGTGTCCAACTCAAGCAGCAGCACTGACCAACGCTTCGTCCCGAGAACGGCGCAGGTGGATAGAGCAGTGCAAGTAGCCTCATACATTTCATTGCCGACCATCGAAAGACGGAAGTGGAGGCGTAAGGAACGCGAACTGAGGGCGCAGATTGAAAGGCTGAAAAGAACTGTTGACCAATATAAAAATGAACTTCAGAAACTTAAAGAAGACTGCTATGTCCCAGCGTTTCTGCAGGTTGTCGAGCAAGCGAGTGAAAATGAGTTGGCTGCCTCGATACTGTTGGAGCAGGTCAAAAATTTTCAGAAAATGAAGCCGACGTGGTCTGAAATTACAGTCCGTCACGCAGTGGTCCTTCGCAACCTCTCAGCGAGGGCGTACGAGCACATAAGGAGCTCAGGGCTACTCCGCCTACCCTGCCGAAGCACGCTGGAGCGCTTCCTGGGTTCGTCACGCAAATAAGTGGGCGTCACAGACTTGATTAAGCAGAGGCTGTCAGCTGAGCTTGCCTCACACACGAATGCTCAGTCAAAAACGTGCTCGCTCATTGTAGACGAAATGAGGGTCAAGCAGCGCCTACTGTATCTGAAGCAGAGAGATGCCTTCGTTGGCGAAGTGGACTACGGCGACTGCTTGCCGCAGAAACTACCAGGCAAGCCAGAAGAGCCAGTTCTTGCAAACTCGCTGCTTTGCTTCGTTTTAAGTGGCTTATCAACGAGATATAAGATTCCCGTTGCCTATTTTTTTACGAGAAACTGCACCGGTGAAAACCTTCACCAGATCATGATGAACGTACTCAAGGAAGTTGAGAGTATAGGCTTTATAATCGTGCGGATCGTTACCGACAACCATCGCATTAACGTGAAGGCGTTCCAACTGCTATGTGGGGTAACCTCAAGCACTGCGTACCACATCCGACAAATCAAGATCGCAAACTTTTTCTCGCTTTCGATCAGTGCCATTTAATTAAAAACGTACGGTCACAGTTTTTGTCGCGCGATATCGGAAAGGACGGGGAAATAACCGCCCAGTACCTGAAAGACCTCTACGCAAAGCGCAGTATTGTCAAACCAGTGCGATTTTTAACGAGAAAACACGTACATCCGACTAACATTGAAAAAATGAACGTCAGAAGGGCAGTGCAAGTCTTTTCGCCACCTGTGACCGCGGCGCTGAAGCTCCTGACAGAGCAGGCAGGTCACACATGTGACGCAAGCTTCGCACACTTCGGTTCCACCGTCGTATTCATGGACACCATGTACCGTTGGTTCGTCCTCATGGACGTAAGCAACTGTACTCAACATATACACCAAAATGACCCTGACTGCAAGCAGTACGAATGTGAAAGGGACGAACGGCTAGGTTGGCTTGAGACTGAATTTCTAAACTACCTGGCCGAAATCAAGCGGCAGAGCCCGGCCAAGAATTTTCTTACCAGAGAGACGTACCAGGGCTTGCTGTTCACAACCATCTCAAACGTGGAGTGCGTTCGGTACCTTCTCAAGGTTATGCGCTTCCGTTTCGTTCTAACTAGAAAGATGTCCTCTGACCCGATAGAGGCCTTCTTTGGGTGGTTGAGAAAATCGGCGGGCTCGAACGACCAGACAGACATGAGGGCAGCTTTGTCCGGGATTGAAAAAGCACTCAAGACGGGCATAGCCTGCACGTCCAGCAGCAGCAACGTGATGACTGCGGACAACAGCAGCTGCTGCTCATCAGCACTCCTACAGCGACCGGCAGGAGCAGCGCAGAATGCCGGCGAAGCATTCCCAGCGGAGGCAACCATGACCCTCGAGGAGCATCTCGACAGGGGGAAGACGTTGCTCCCAACACCAGATGTTGCTGCACTAGCAATGGTTGGTGGATATATCGCAAGAACAATCCACGAAACCATTTTCTGTGATGAATGCTTCAATCTAGTAACGAAACCAAACGCTTCTGCGCCATCGGATGCCTTAATTAGGCACCAGGACAGAGGTGGACTCCTCTATCCGTCTGCTGAGCTTGTAATGGTACTGCATTCGCTAAAGAAGTACGTGGAAGTTTTCCTCGCAAAAGCAAGAAAGATGAACCAGCCACTAAAGGCTGCCGTTGACAACGCCGCGAAAGTACTCCAGAAACGTGAACAACTCAAGTGCTCAGCCCCAGGCCACCATGAAAAACTCTTGGACGTCGTGCTCATGAAGTTTCTCCGTCCACTTTTTGTGAACTTCGCGACGAGCGTGACTGACAAACACGACTTTGCGAAAGATTTGCATGCCAAACCATTGTCGCGAAAAGTGCTCAAGCTATGAGCGCGAAATCAAATAAAAAAGTTCGCATTGCATTCCGCATACAGTGTTGGTGTTAAAAATTTTATGTGTGCACACTTTTTAGCGTATACGCATAATCTAATGCCATTAAGACGTTTCTAGACGATCACCAACGCAAGCGTGCACATAGGCCACGTCGTCTGCTGTTATTGTGGGATCGGGGCGGCTTCTGGCGGCAAGCACCGGAACTATGAGGGACAGACGCCGCCTGTGTATTCCGCGCCAACGCGCGGGCACGAAAAGTTATAGAGGAGGCTATGGCAGAGCTCACAAACCTCTGGAGCTGAAAAAAAAAACACCGCCCAAGCACTCCGTACAGATGGTTAACCAGCAAAGCTGAAACGTGCGGCCCCGGTGTTTATCAGTGGGTTAATCCCGACGCTGTATTGAAGCGTTTCTCAATTAATTATTGGTTACATGTTTGTGTTTCTAATGGAACGAAAGCGCCAATGGCGCGCGGATGCTGCTGGCCACGACACCGAGCTAACTAAGGAAGCGGGAAGCCAGCGCCGGAGGGAGCGGGGGGAGGGAGGGGGCGCACTTTTCCTCTGCCGACAACCGCGCTCGTCGCTCGCCCGCACCGTCTCTTATCTCCACACGGCTCTGACCTTTATGCGCCGTGCATTCGCCGCTCAGTTTCCGTTGAAGCGATAGACCGCACGTACCTTCGCCCGCTGCGGCATACGGGCTCGCTGCCAGCGTTTTGACAGTCGTTGTCTGCAGTCATTCAGTGTGATCTATTCATGTTAATTTGTGCGCGCTCACACCACGCTTGTTCATTCAGTTAGTAATAGTCGGGCCACATTTTCCAACGCACGCTACACATGCAATGCTGCCCGGATAGGCAGTGTAGCACTACAGGTGTGTCCCTTCGCACGCGCTGCCCACGGGAAGCCCTTCTCATCAACAGCACCGTTTCACACGCGCCTTCTCGTGGTCATCGAGTCTCTCTTCATGTCGGTCTACTTACGCCGCCGCACACCTGCTTACTTAATCAGCTCATGTTTACTACAATTAATATTCCTACCAAAGCCGCTGACCTTACTTCGTATGACAGTGCTGTGTTGCTATCGCATTCATTGCTTCGCCCTTAGGGCGAAACTGTGACATTTTTTTCAGTGCCTGGGCGAATGCGCTCCTCAGGCCGTCGGGTGCCCGCTTCGCCGCTGCCGCGTGGCGGCGCTGTGTGAGCAGAATACATAGGGAGCCTACATGCGAGCGCTGTTTTGAAACAGCGCTTGCATGTAGAATACAGGAAGCTGGCGCTGAGCGGCCGCGCGCACTACGAAGCCTAGGAATACGTTTGATTGCATTCGTGTTCTTTCTCAGGCTTTTAAACGTACGTGCTCCGCATGCAGTCGGTCCGGCCGCGCTGAGAGTGCGAAATTTGCATTTGTGTTCCTTTTCTTTCATTATTAATGCCTTTTTTATGCTTACCCAACGAGAAAACTGTCCGTGCATCCATCCGTCCCTCGCGTACGTAAGACGATCGCTTTCAAGATAGAGCCCACAGCAGCAAGCAATTATCATTACTGTTCCGTAGATAAGTAAATGTGGTACAAACGATAAAAATAATCGCTTTTAACACTAAACAGCGTGCGGAGTTATCAGCAGTCGGCACTCCCTGTCAGTTTCACAGATCGCTTTCAAGATACGCCCCACGCGACGGTGCCATAGTACGTTTGATCTGTCGATGCTGCCGCCGGAGTGTTTTGATCATAGAGTTTCACACTATAAAACCTAAAGGGAAGTGTGGCACTGCTGCGCTGTGGTATGCATTGGAATGCCGGTATATTTTGGATTCGGATTGGCATCGTTCTTTGAGAGCCCGAACGCCTTGAAGACGCGCCTGGCTAGCACCGTTCCGTCTGTCACAATGATTCATTTCCTGATAAAACAGCACGTAAAAAACTGGTTTAGCTTTATTATTACACAAAAACATGTTTTGTTTAATTTTGAGGACATACTATTAGATGCACAATTCTATAAAACGTAAACAATATCAGCTGGCCGCTAAAGTTGAAGGGCAGACGACAAGATTCTCGCTCGCTTTAGAACAACTTGTCGTCTGTTCTTGCTTTTCATCGCTTGATGCTGCATTGAAGGTAAGTAAACTTTATTGAGAGATGTAATATGGGTGAATTAAAGCCTTTTACGTAGATTTTATTTTAAGAAGGCGTTATTTGTGTAGCCATATCCACGTTTTAGACGAAGCCTCGTACAACACCAGCCAACACAAGCCTCGCAGACACATATCCCTTCATTCCCATGAGGGCACGGCAGCCCTTTAAGAAACTCGCATAGACGATGGCGCCAGTTTACCCTCTAGGTGTTATAGTGAGAAACTCTATGGTATTGATCACGGTTCATAACGATTTGATACGGATAAACATGGAGCTAAACAGCGATAACGGCTTATGATAATCCGAACGTCATCAGCGCACATGGCGCAGCCACCTGCAATACTTTGCTTGCGTTATCAATGCACCTTACACCACCTTCCGCACCAGTTCGCGTCGCCGCAGTGCTGTCGTTTGTACTGGTCGGATCAAGTGTCATAACACTGATAATGACACCGGGCTGCCTGGAGATGAGCAAGTGGCCTAATGCTTATGTATACTTAGAGATCTCCCGGAGGAGTTTGTGCGTATATTTGTTTTTTTCCGGCTTTTGCAAGCACGTGTTCCGCATGCCTCAGTATGTCTTACTAATGTGTACCATTGTGCAAATCGAACCTCTGCAACTATGCACTCAATGTTACTAATATGCACGACGCATTTCGGAAAAAAAAACCTTTCCCGAAAGTACGCGAAAACGTGAAAGTGTCATACGCTTCTATGACATGTGGGAGTTTGCTCCGCAATAAATGCTTTGATTTCCTCCGTTGAAATGGTCCAATGAATGTAAACAATGACTGACAACGCAATGATCTTGAAAACATGAACCGCTCTATTTGCGCAGTGATATCTGCATGCAGGTTGTGCAGAGCCTCACGTTACATAACTGACATGACTGACAGCAGGGTGCACTTTTCACGCTATCGCATTAGCTCAAGTTATTTGAATAATAGTATCTGTTCGCTCACATAGTCCAGTGTTGAAGGAAGCGCGCGGCAGAACGCGCTGTTTTTGTGCCATCCCGATTTAATTGCTTTACGTTATCGAATGATGGAATCACATGGCACAGCTCCCCATTTTCGGGCATCAGCTGTGGCTTTCTTTCGGTGGCAACAAATGTAATTCTCAAAAACTTTACGAAGGGAACGCAGGATCACGCACCGCTTTGGAATCAGTCTAACGACATTACGTGCTATTTAGCGCATGTACTCCGGGCTTGCGTGTAGTCTGCTACACGGGTAGACGATAGCACGCACCGGGTCCCCTTCAGCGCCCTAGCTTTCAGCATTAGCTGCTGGCAAACACTGCTTTCAAAAATAAATCAGACAAGAGAACATAAACCGTGACAGAACAATTTTTACGCATTAGTTTCAACTGGCGCGCGCTCTCATATGGGCGTAGCAGACGACGCGCGAGCGCATCGAACACCAATATCAGCGAACGACACGTCTCTAAAGTGAGCTGGTTGCCCAAAGCGACAAGTGCTTCAGAGTTTCCGTTTACAAAAGTTTTGATTGTACTTTAAAGAACGCGAATACAGTCGAAAACTCAACCATTTAAGAGCTGCGAATACAGCCACGGCCAGCGTTTCCATGAGCAACGCGGCGCGACAGCGATGATGATGATGATGACGATGATGATGATGATTTATTGGCATCCCCTTTGAAACGGGGCGGCGACAAATAGTCACCTAGCCTGCTTGATTTAATCAGGTATACTATACATGTTCTTTATCTAGCATTTTTGTATACCTCTCATTATTTTTATTTTTCAAAAATTTACCTTGTACCGCTGCCTATGATTTTAAGAGATCAGGTCGTATCCATCTTTTCCCTGCTTTTTTTCCACCAGTACTCTAATCGTCTCTTGCTGATCTCTACGGCTGATCTGTTCATGTTTCCTTCCACTTTAAACCCAAGCGCTTCTGGGAGTTGCACGTTACCTACGGTTCTCGCTGGGTGGATCCCGTCGCATTCCATTAGGATGTGCTGAGTGGTCTCTGGATCTTTACTGCAGCATACACATGTCTCATCTAGTTCCGAATATTTGTTCCAATATGTTTTCGTCCTTAGGCAACCGGCTCAAGCCTCAAATAGCAAGGCACTGCCCTTTGTGTTATCGTACAAATTTTCCCTTCTAATTTCTTTCTTCTCATTCTTGTATATCTCCATTGTCCTTTTTATTTCCATTCTTTGCATCCAATTCACGGTCTCTATTTCTCTCACTTTCTTTCTGATGACCCCTGGTTGTCTATTTACAGTTTTGATTATCCTGTACTTGGTTGCCAACTTCCTTGACCTCTTCCTCCACTCTGTGTCCACGCTTTTCATGTAGAGATACTTGTGCACTTTAGCCGCCCATTTATTTTCATCCATGTTCCTGAGCCTTTCTTCAAAACTAATTTTGCTCTGTGCTTCTCTGACTTCAAAAGAGGCCCAACCCATGTCACCATGCACTGCCTCATATGTCGTATTACCGTGCGCTCCCAAAACCAACCGGCCTACTGATCTTTGGTTAACTTCCAAACCCGCCAATATATCCGATTTTAAGCATATAATGGCATTTGCGAATGTTAGCGCTGGCACCATTACTCCTTTCCAGATTCCACGCACCACCTCATACTTATTGTGGCCCCATAGTGTTCTGTGTTTCATTATTGTTGCATTCCGCTTCCCCTTTATTTTCAGATTGTCTTGGTGGTTGCTTGAGTAATTCTTCCCTTCGTTTATGTGTACGCCGAGGTACTTATATTGCTTCACTATGGGTATTACTTGCTGTTGAATTGACACCACGAAGTTACTCGTGTGTTCATTAAAGATCATAATCCCTGATTTCTCTGTGCTAAACTTAAGCCCTAGATTTGTCGCTGCGTTCCCACAGATATTCGCAAGTATCTGTAAATCTTTTTTATTGTCCGCTAGTAGCACAATGTCGTCTGCGTACATCAGTCCAGGGACCTTCTGTTGCACCATTGGTCCATTACGCATGTAGGATAAATCGAAACCTAATTCGCTGTTTTCCAGTGGTCTTTCTATACCCTTGACGTAAAGCGTGAACAACAATGGTGACAGAGGGCATCCTTGCTTCAATCCTTGGTGAATTCCCACCATTTCATTTCCTTTTCGGCCTTCCCATACCACTTATACTTGGTTGTCTCGATATATCTCCTTTAGCAGCTCCACGATATCATCATCTATGCCTTCGTATTGAAGAATATCCCACAACAATTCCCTGTCTACGTTGTCATAAGCTCCTTTAATATCTAGAAATGCTATCCATAAAGGTCTTTTCTGAGCTACTGAAATCTCTATGCACTGAGTTAGTACAAACATATTGTCTTCTAAGCGTCTGCCTGGCCTGAACCCATTCTGTAGTTCCCCCAATACATCGTTTTCCTCCACCCACTTCGACAGTTCTAATTTTATGGCTTGCATTGCCATTCTGTATATCACCGACGTTACTGTAACTGGCCTGTACGAGCTCGTGTTATCCTTATCTCCTTTGCCTTTGTAGATGAGATTCATCTTGCTTTCACGCCATCCATCGATCCTACTCCGGCGGCGACGCGTGGCGGCGAAAAGCCGTACTAGGGCTGACTCCCGGTTCCCTTTCTTCTCCGCTCCTTTTCCCAGACACAGAAAGATAGAGGAGGCGCTGCACACGCACATACAGCATATACGGCGTGCGGCGACAATTTCATCGCCGTTGAAGTCATACAGAACCTCACGGCGACGGCGACGCTGACAGCATAAATCTGCTTTGGAATGTCCATATAATTGCTATCGTAATAAAAATCTTCTTCACTGAGCGTTGATTGTATTACGCCGTACCTGCGTAACCAGGCGTGCCAACGTGAGGCAGGCCAAGCACGCGAGAACAGAGAGGAGCTGTTCACCGTGAAAACGCCGGCTTACGACGCGTATGATCCGTGCAGCCACCGTCTGCGGATGTGCGGGCGCGCGGACGCGACCTTGCACGCTTCCGCAAGTGTACGTGTGGTGTGGGCTTTAGGCGCCCGTTCCTACGTTCAGCGTCGGCCTCAGCATCGACGTAACCAGCAGAACGAAAGCGGAGCGCAGCGGAGGATGAACGACGGAGATAGCGAAGAGAGCGCGAGGAGGAAAGTGGAGGAGGAAGGTGCAGCAGAAGCATGAGGAGGAAAGGTCAGGAGGAGAGTACGGCGAAAGGGGAAGGAAAGCGGAGTGCCGCACGATATGTGCTCCATAGCAGTGACCCGCTATGGGATGACGCCTAGTGCGCCGTCACCCGGTCGCCGATGACGTTGATGATGACTAAGGCATGCGGTAAGCGCGTCCACTGATACCATATACGCAAACAAAACGCTGGCGTGTGCTTCGGACCCACTGCGCATTCGCTACTTCGCCTGCGCTGCCGCCGCTAGAGAATGCGCCACGCGCGAGCTATGCGTTCCCGTGTTCACGCTATCTTTCTGAACAATGAGCGACACAACCGGTGGATGTGCTTCGTCTGCCGCTACTGCTAAACGTGCTGTCCAGGCCTAGCGCCGCCACCGAGAGAACCCTGCCCTTCTCCTTCCAATTCTATGCCTCAATAAATCGCGAATTCAAATCACCTAAACAGCTGCGCTCAAATTTCACGTAAGGGAGTATCGTAATCATTAGAATTTTTTGTGCGCGCGTAAGATTGTCCGGAATTCATTACGCTGTAAAAATTAGCAGCGTCGACTTTTTTTTCATTCGTGCAAACGGGTATGAGCTGCTGGGTTGCGCACTTCGTGATTCACCGGAACCAGTCACATGGCTATTATGCTTACAAAGTTCGTTAATTCAATTTGCCTAACCACTCGTGTAATTACTACATCGAATTTGTTCCAAATGCGTGCATTTGTGGTAAGAGTAATCCAGCGGAAATCATTTATTAATCTCAACCTTTTAAGTTATTTCGGATGCATCTCGTGAAAAACCTGCTATGTTAATGTACTGCTTGCCGCGCAACATGGAACACGCCCCGTTCCAAAGTTCAAGCCGTTGTTTTAACCAGACTCCTTTCACTCGCAGGTTTCGTGATAGTGTTCCTCCAGATCAAGCTATCGGTCTTCAGCATCACACTCCTAGTTGCTGCGGGGGCGGCAGTTGCAGTTGCAGCCAGTGCCTTCTGTCCTAATATGACCTGTATGTCAGTGACGCTTGGAGGGGTGTACGGTGAGTATCGTGTGAAATACAATACCTAGTACGCGATGGCTCACACGGAACGTTTCTCAGAGGGCACATTCAGGAATATGGCATTTCCTGCATCTTGACCTACTGAATCTGTGGTTTAGACTGTACCTGTCTGTTAGTTTTCGCCTTCCAAAGAAATGAAGGTTCCGTCTCATGAAATATCATCATCAGCCTATATTTATGTCCACTGCAGGACGAAGGCCTCTTCCTGTGATCTCCAATTGCCACTCCTCTGTCTTGCGCTAGCTCATTCCAGCTTGCGCCTGCAAATTTCCTAACTTCATCACCCATCATCCGCTACCTCGTAGCTCAGCACACCACCATAGCTACTGAGTCAACGCGGCAGGTCAATTAAGAATTAGTGCGCTTTTCTAGCGGCCATCGTCATCTTCATCGGCCGCCTTTTATTTATGCTGCGCTCAGGTGCATGGGCATGCGCATGTGCCACGTTCCTCGTGCTGCGTGCTGCGAGTTTAGAAAAATAGAAGAATACAAGAAAATATAGTTTCTTTTGCTCCTGCCATCGGCCTGAACGGTTCCTTGACCTTTCGCTCGTCGACTTATGCATTGCTATAGTGGACCTAACCTCGGTCCCTATAACGTGGTGACCCGGACGTGATCGCAAGGCGAGCACCGCAGCATGGAAGGGACGACGAACGTCAGACCGGCGATCGGCGCAGAAGGCATCGCCACGGTGCAGATTCACCTGCCATCGTTTTGGCCACAGAATCCTGCAGCCTGGTTTACACGCGCGGAGGCAATATTCACCCTTCGGCGCATTACTTCGCAACGAGCGAAGTTCTAACACGCTATCTCCGCACTCTCAACGGAGGTGGTTGCAGAGTTCTACGACGTTGTGGACGCGCCCCACCACCTATGACCACTTCAAGACGACGGTGCTGCACCGCACATCTGTGTCTGTGCGCAGGCGTCTTCAGCAGCTTCTCAAGGAAGACGGAGCTCGCCGTACCGGCGGACTGTCGGAACTTCTACGTCGCATGCGGCGGCTTCTCAGTGACATTAGGCTGGACGCAAGCAGCCCGCTGATGTGAGAGCTGTTCCTTCAGCGCCTGCCGCAGAATGGGGTTATTGCCTTGGCTACCGCACCAGATGACCTGTCCCACGACAAGCTGGCGGAGCTGGCCGATCGCGTCATTGACTATTCAGCCAGAAGTACTGTGGCGAAGGCATCTACCAGTTCCGCTGTCACAACTCGAAGACCGGCAGTCTCGCCTTGAGCAACCGATCAATGACCTTGCCGAGACTGTTAATACACTACGGCCACCGTCCTACCCTCGTCGACGAGACCGCGATTCCCATTCCAGATTGTCTCCTAGGTCTAGCTCCCGTTCAAGCCCTCGTCGCCGCGTATACTGCTGGTACCACAGCAACTTCGGCGCCAGCGCACGTCAGTGCCGTTCCCCTTGCAGCTGCCAGGGAAACATACCGCAGAGCCATTGATGGCGGCCAATGACTCTTGCCGTACGACAAGCCGCCCGTTCTACGTCGCTGACAGGATTGCCGGAGATAGATTTCTCGGGGACACAGGAGCAGAGGTCCGTGTCGTTCCTGCCGTGCGACTATACCAGCAGCGCTCTCAGAAAACGGCGCCCCTTCAAGCAGCCAACAGCTCTGCTATCAATACATATGGTCAGCGCTTTCTTACCATCGACTTGGGTCTCCGACGCACCTTCCGTTGGGTATTCGTAATTGCAGGCGTACGCATGGCCATATTGGGTGCTGATTTTCTCACCAACTTCGCCCTCAGTGTTGATCTCCGCGCTCGTCGACTCATCGACACGACGACCAGTATGTCTATACAAGGCATCCTCGCACCTACGACATTAACCACCGGAACGGCGCCTCAGGTACCATCATCTATGTACGTCTCAATTCTGTCAGACTTCCCAGCCATCACGAAACCTTCCAACCTCGAGCTGCCTGTACGTCACAACGTCACACACCACGTTGTCACTACTGGCCCCCCAGTGTTTTGCCGACCCAGACGCCTCGCTGGGGACCGCCTTGCCATCGCCAAAAGAGAATTCGACCACATGCTGCAACTGGGCATCATCCGTCCTTCGTCGAGCAGTTGGTCGTCAGCTCTCCACATGGTTCCCAAGCGTGAACCTGGGGATTGGCGCTGTGCGGCGACTACCGTGCCCTCAACGCGTGCACCGTCCCTGATCGCTATCCCCTCCCCCACATTCACGACTTCTCTGCCAACCTAGCGGGAGCGGTGATATTCAGCAAGATAGATTTGATAAAGGCCTACCACAAGGTTCCCGTTTAGCCAGCAGACATCCCGAAGACTGCAATTGTGACACCATTCGGGCTTTTCGAGTACATCCGCATGCCATTCGTGTTGAGAAACGCTGCTCAGACGTTCCAGAGGTTCATCAACGAGGTAACTCGTGTACTCCCCTTCGTATTTGCGTATCTCGACGGCTAGTGTTTCCCCCGAACAACATTGCGACCATTTGCGCCTACTATTTTCTAGGCTCCAGGAACACGGCCTTCACATCAACCCCAAAAAGTGCCTCTTCGGTGTCAACGACATTGAGTTCCTCGGACACCGTGTGATTCGCGAGGGAATGAGACCGTTGGAAAAGGAGGTTCAAGCCTTGCGCAACATTCCTCGCCCAACATCAGCCCGAAAGATCCGCGAGTTCTTTGGGCTGTTCAACTTCCACCACCGTTTTCTTCCCAACATCGCCCGCATTATCATACCACTCACCTACCTACTCAAGACCACGAAAGCTCCGTTTCCACATTGACTTGGACGTCTGACGCCGAAGTGTCCTTCCAAGCTGCCAAAAATGCATTGGCGTATGCCGCACTGCTGGTGCATTCTCTGCACGTTGCACAAATGCATCTCATAACCGACGCACCTAGTACGGCTGTCGGCGCGGTGTTACAGCAGTTCCAGCGCAACTCTTGGTACCCACTCAGGTTTTTCTCGCAGAAAGTGAAACCTGCAGAAACGCGATACAGCACGTTTCGTCGTGGTATACTTAGGCATTCGACATTTCCGGTACCTGCTGGAAGGCTCAAGCTTTCACGTCCTCACGGACCACAACCCTTTGACATTCGCTTTTAGCGGTAACCACAACACTTATACCGCACGAGAATTACGGCACCTCAACTTTATCTTCGAATTCACCGTGGACGTTTCGTGCATTGAAGGCACAGTCAACGCGGCTGCAGATTCCCTCTCCCGTATCGACGCAATATGAACGCCCACACTTCGAAGAAATCGTCGCGGCGCAACTTAGACGCTGAACTTCAGGACATCCGCTCATCCACCGCGTCACTGGCGCAGTCCGACGTTCCCCTTCCTTTTTTTTTCAGGCACCTTGCGACCTCTCACGCTTGCGACCTCTCACGGGGCAGAACACGTCCGTTTGTCCCACTCCGGCTCCGTCGTCAAATATTCGACAAGCTTCACGGCGCAAGTCATCCCCGCAGTTCGTGTTACGCAGCGTCTCATTACGACCAGCTTTGTAAGGCCGAGTGTGAACTCTGTCGTGCGCCGCTGGGGGGGGGGGGGGGGGGGGGGGGGAATGCTTTCACTGTCAACGCTCCAAGGCGGCACGACCCACTAAATCGCCAATTCACTCCTGTCACCCACCCGACGCTCGGTTCGATCCCGTTCACATCTATAACGTTGGCCCACTCCCACCATCCAGAGGTGCTCGCTACATCCTTACTTGTGTGGGCCGTTATACCCGCCGGCCTGAGGCGTTTCCTCTCACTCAGGTAACGGCACTTGCCGTGGCTTCAGCGTTTTCCAGTGGCTGGATCTCACGCTTCAGGTGCCCCAGCGTTGTTACCACCGATCGCGGCTGACAGTTTGAATGCGATATTTTCCGCGAACTCACGTGCCTTCTTGGCGTCCGCCATGTCCATACCACCGCGTACCACCCATCGGCCATATGGTCGAACACCTTCATCGTCAACTTAAAGCTCCTTAATGGCTCGCCAGGCTCGCGCTTCTTGGACTGAAGATCTTCCTCTCGTCCTGCTTGGCGTCCACTCTTCTTTCAAGGTAGGCCTCAGCTGCACAATAGCGGAGTTGGTCTTTGGCACAACGTTGCACATTCCCGGTGAATTTTTCGCAGCCAGCTACTGTCGCCTCGCCCGATCGAGACAGTTACTGTTCAACAGCTCCGCTTCCTCTTTTCATGCCTCCGCCCTTGCCCTAGCCGGTATGCATTGTTGACTGGCGTTTTTGTCAGCAAGGACATGACTATACCGAGCCACGTTATCGTCCGGCATGAAGGAATCCGTCCTTTCCTAACGCCTCCCTACTACAGCCCTTTCAAAGTGCTCAGCCAGACAGAACAAACTGTCACCATCGAGCTCAACGGACGTGAAGAAGTCATGGCTATCGACAGAGTTGAACCCGCTTTATGCATTATGCCAGCATTATGCGCTTTCGACCACTTCACCACCACGGAAACAAAAGATTTACCCGACCGCCCGACACCAAACGCCGTTTCTTGGGCGCCCCTGCATCGCTACGCTTCGTCACCTTTTATTTATGGCGCGCTCAGGTGCATGTGCATGCGCATGTGCCTTGTTCCTCGTGCTGCGTGCTGCGAGGTTAGAAAAAGAGAAGAAGAGTAAATATAGCTGCTTCTGCTCCTGCCATCGGCCTGAACGGTTCCTTGTTTTATTGCGATAGCAATTATATGGACACTTCAACCAGATTTCTGCCGTCGGCGTCGCCGTCGTCGTCGCCGTCGCCGTGAGGTTCCGTATAGAGTCCAAGGGCGATAAAATCGTCGCCGTGCTCCGTATGCGCGAGCGAAAGCGCGCGTGGGACGCGCGCTATCACGGAGGGCGAACTCCCCCGCGCGCTTTCACGGAGACCGAACGCTCGGCGGAAAGCAAAGGCGACCGTCGCGTGGGGGTATGGGAGGGCAGGGAGGCGGGGCGGCGCTGTGCTCCGGCACCAAAGGCGTATCTTGCCACTGAATCTCCCACGCGAAAGCAACAAAGCGGGAAGAGGGGGGGAAGGGGGGGGGCAGCTTCTCCTCTGCCAACAACTTCTCCTTTGCAGTTTGCCCGGCGGTGCCCGTCGCCCGCACCGTCTCTTATCTCCACACGGCTCTGACCTTTGTATGCGCTGTGCATTCGCCGCTCAGTTTCCGTTGAAGCGATAGAGCGCGCGAACCTGCGCTTGCTGCCAGCATTTTGACAGTCGTTGACTGCGGTCATTCAGTGTGATCTATTCATGTTTGCTTGTGCGCGCTGACACCACGATTGTTAATTCAGTTAGTAAGCCAATGTGTCCAAGTTTATGCAGCCGATAAAACTACTATCCCTACTCCGAATAGCTCTCTACTAATTTGCTATCGCAATCGATGCTTCGCCTTTCGGGCGAAACTGCGACATTTCTTTTTCCCTCGCCGACTCACGCATTGTTATGGTGGATCTAACATCGGTGCCTATACTTTTTTTTCATCTAATGCGAAGCATTTCTTGGCGAACATTTGCTACTTTGACAGTATCTATCTATCTAGCCACCTACGACTTGGTGCTCTCATAGTTGTTTCGTTAACATGGTATGTACCAAAATTGGCATACTATGACAGGAGTGTCTGACAAACATAAGTGATAGGTCATGACGTAAATGTTATGACATGCGTGTCATGTAGGTCATGACAATGACTCAGCTAAAAGAACATTAACACTCAAAAACCACCGAAATGGGTTCGGACGTCGGTACTATGAGAAGGAAACACTAAAGGACGCTGGTAGAAGTTATAGTCATGACCATGACTCAGGAAAATATTTGACTCAGCGAAAAAAGAATAACACTCAAAAACCACTGAAATGGGTTTGGACGTGGGCACTAAATGACGGAAACACTAAAGGATGATGGTAGAAGCCATAATAATGGGCATAATTCAGCAAAAATGACAATGACTCAGCGAAAAAAAATTAACACTCGAAAACCAATTGAATGGGTTCGGATGTGGTACTAAGTAAAGGAAAAAGTTAAAGGTTGATGGTCGAAGTCATAGTTATGAGCATGACTAAGGATTTTGCCTTTAGGTCTCTTAGGTGTAGATAAAGGGACTCCTCAGGACTCATGACATGAATGTCTTGAGATGCGTGTCAGGTAGGTTCTGAAGGAGCCGCGTACGTCTTGGTGCTCTCATGGTCGTTTCGTAAACATGGTAGGCTCCCCGGACAGTGCTTCGCATAATATCGATTCCCACAAGGCGTGGGATCTGGCGGCTTTTTTAGACAATTCTTCATTTCTTTGTCTCACGCAAGCATGTCGGCTTCATCGGGTAATGCAACTTAGAAATTACAACTGAGACTTAGGCCAATACCGATTTTTTTTTCATCTTTGACCAGGTCTTTAAAAAAATCTAGTACAGTTTTGTTTCACTTTGTGTTTCCTGATTACTCTTGCAGCGTACTGCACTGTATACTAACGCTGGCTTTAGTGCCCTAATAATTGCAATATACAAGTACCCCAAGTTTTATAAACCGTTAGCAACGAAGCTACAGCCAATATTCACTGCTGACGTGAGAATCCCGTGCATCTAAAACAAAACTCGCACTTCACGACTATTATACGGAAATAGAAATAGACGAAGGAGAACTATACGGGCACCTAAGAAAGAATCGGTGGCTGTGTCGCGCAATGGGGCGCCGCTACACGAGTTGAATGTGACCCTTAGGGCCAATATGACGGTTCGTCCATTTCCGCTAAATGTGCGCCCTGTGCATAATGTAGGGAGGCGGATGGCGAGAGCTAGGGCTTTGTTACAAGAAGCGAAGGATCAGGAGGAGGAGTCTGTGTTCGGTGACGTGGCTTGGATTAATGGGAAAGATGTTTATTCCGTGGTGCTGGTAGATGGCAAATGGGGGGTTCGAAATGCCGCTGCCATTTCTACAAAGGATTCGGGGGTCGCCGAGCAGGTGGCTATTGCTTTAGTGACTCGCGATCTGCGATTAAAGCCTTCTCGAGGGGACTTGTTACGGAACCGGCTTAGACTGCTGCAGGGTAGGGATATCACTTCGCATGCAGTTACTTGGTTCCTGGCGGACATGGGGTCAGTGTACCCACAACGAGGTGGCGCACAAGGAGGCACGAGGATTAGTGTGCCTGCTCTCCCTGAGGGGGCTGGATCTCCCGCTCCTAAGTTCAGGGACCAGCTGTTAACCAACAACGCGAACACCAAGCACTATTACTCAGGGGTACGGCATTCACCCAGCCACATTATAAATTAAATAGGCCACAGGCGGTTACTCGTAGGTGCTCGTAATGCTTCTACAGACACGGATGTACCCTAACCTGGTCGTCATGAATAAAATTAATCCGGACTGCGGGGTATCAGTCTATTGTAGTAAGTGTGCGGGTTTGCTTGATTTAGAACACATGCTCTGGTGCTCCTCAGCGTTGGCTAGAGATGGTTCTGAAGGTGAGCGGTGGTGGTAGCGGGTGCTGCACAGTGAAGTGCTGGTGGACCAACTCAGGGCTGTCCAGAGGGCCCGTGCGGCGGTAGAGGGGCTCGGCCTCTCTGTTCCGACGTGGGAGTGGCCCGCATCAGTTCCAGACTGATTCCACAGGACCTAAATAAAGTTCTTCACACAATACCTAAGCAATTCTTATGATGGCTAAATGCCATAGCGTTACTTGTAGCTGAGTGTGTCGTTGAGTTATGTCGCTGAGTTTAGTGTTGCGGCGAAATGGTGCGGAGTTTATACTTAGACGCATGGTCGCAACAACGCCAGACGACAAACCGGCCATATTGCGACTCTCAGCTGAGGTTTCTTTGGGAAGATTTCATTAAAGTAATTGTTTCACGCACATTGCGTGAAATGTTCTTTCTCAATGACACCCTTTTGCCCAGCGATGGCAGTACTTTCCCGAGCGGCACCATGGAATTGAGACTACATTTCTTCATCGGGTTCTCATACTCTGGGGGGATGTTGTAGTCGGTGTCCGACGGTTACTTGAAGCGCTGTACCTTATTCGTCATCGTCGTCATCGACCATGGGTTCCGGCTCCCGCGTCTGCGGGTCCCCGACAATGTGGAAGGCAGAGCGAGCTTCAGCAGCTCACTGTGCTCGCTCTGCAGTAAGGGACCTTACTTCGCAGAAGCTCGTTCTGCCATGTAGTGAATCGCCCGACATGCAGAGCCCAACCACGTGCACAGGCTCGAATATATTTTACGATAGCAATTACATGGACACTGAAAGCGCGCGCATGGTAAATACACCTGGTAGCGAAGCTTCCATAGAAGCCCATACGTTCAAAACATGGCGGCTTATCTGCGGTTCATGGGGCTTAGCGCCATCTGTGTGAGGAGAGAACACTTCCGGCGGAAGAAAAAATAATTTGACGTCATTTCCGTTAAAAACAGAAGTGACGTCATTTTGTCCTCATCGGCGCGAAATTTGTTTTCGGAGGTCTGCCATTAGAGCTGTATATTCAAGTGCCCCGCCATTCGACTTCATGGGCATTCAGAGCTTTGAGCGCGGAAAGCGATGCAGGAAAAGGTCAGCCGTACGGGTGTAGAAATCGCATCGCTGCACAGAACATACTTTCTTGGGAGGCCGACGAACACTTTGGGCGTAGATTGCGTAGAGTGCTCGTCCTTTGGTCGGACGCCAAGCCCGTCGACCAGTGCTGCCACACGAAAACAACTAAAGTAAACAAGTATCTGACGGTCGCAACTCACTACATTTGACTGCACAGGTTAAGAAACAATAAAGCTACCCACGTCACCTAATTCAGACAAACGTCGACATGCAGAACAACACAACATGTGAGGGGGGCGTATTGTAACAGGTGAACTTTACGAGCGCGCCTCTCCACGCACTCCAAGAGCTGCATTACATAGCAGGTGATAGCCGGCGTCAACGCCCGCCGCAATCGATGAGCGCTCTCACGGTGGGCACTGAAAAAATGTATTTATTGATAATTATCAAGTCAGCGTTGGGTCAGCCTTCATATTCTTTGGCCCTTCACACCAGCAGAGCTCCAAGCAGCCATCTCTAGGCTCACGAGAAACACGAACCCAGGCAAGGACAGGATAGTGAACAAGCACCTACGACAGCTGCCCCAACAGGCCTTAACGGCTTTCCTCCTGTATTACAACGAGTGCTGGGACAAAGGAGAGCTGTCGGCCGCGTGGAAGCACTCGGAAGTGCTCATGATACCAAAGCCCAACAAGCCCACAGCTCTCGAGAACCTGAGACCAATCTCCCTCACTTCGTGCATTGGTAAGCTGTTTGAGCATATGGTCCACGACCGGCTCACATCAGACCTCGAAGACAATGGGCACTATCCACACACCATGTTCGGCTTCCGCCGGCTTCTTTCTGCGCAAGACGTCTTTCTTCTCCTAAAGGATGACCTCTTGACCACCTCAGCAAGAATAACAAGTCGCGCGACCTTGGCATCGACGTGAAGCGCGCATTTGACAATGTAAGCCACAAAGCAATACTACAAAACCTCCACGAGACCGCCAGCGGTTCTAAGACCTACGGCTATGTCCGTAACTTCCTCACCGGCTGGACGGCCACGGTGGGGATATCCAACTTACGCAGTAAAGAATTCAAGCTGCCGAACAGGGGAACGCCGCAAGGCTCCGTCGTGTCACCCCTCCTTTCAACGTGGCACTCCTCAAGCTCCCCGGCTTCTAGAAAACATCCCAGGCCTGCGTCACGCCTTCTACGTGGACGACATCACGCTCAGGACGCGAGGCACGAGCACCGGAGAGCAAGAACGTTGCCTTCAAGAAGCGGTTGATGTTATCGAGCATTACCTTGATAGCTGCGGCCTCCACTGCGCACGTGAGAAAGCGGAGCTACTCGTACTCAAGGCACGTACGAGGGGATCGAAGGCCTCTCACCGAAGCTCCAGACCCATGCGTCACGCTCAACGGGATGCAAATACCAAAGGTCGCCTCGCTTCGAGTACTCGGCTTGCACCTGCACCGAGACGGATCAGGAGTCGCCTCGCTCCGACGGCTCCAACGCACAATCTCCCAACTCACACACCTCGTAAGGAGGGTAGCCAATCGACGCAGTGGCCTCAAGGAGCAAGAAACCCTGAGAGTCGTTCAAGCTCTACTGACCAGCAGAATAACGTACGCAACCCCGTACCTGGCTCTCAAGAATTGCGAACTCGACAAGCTCAATGTCATCATTCGCAAAGCTACGAAGCTCGCAATGGGTCTACCACTTGTGGCATCTACCACCCGACTTCTCAATATGGGTGCTCATAACACCTGGCAAGAGCTGGTGGAAGCCCAGAAGACCAATCAACTCGAGAGGCTGAAGCTCACACCGACGGGCAGATCGGTCCTTGCGCGCCTCGGCTACGGAGAACGCTACATCTCCGACGCGGATGGCAAGGTCAAAATACCGCCATGCATAAGAGAATTCCTGAGCATCGACAAACTACTGCGCAACATGCATCCCGACTATCATCGTGGACGCCGGCTCGCTCGAGTCGACGCCATCCGACGACGGCACAAGCACGATCTAGATGCTCGCTACGTAGCTGCGTCGAAATACCCGGGCTAAACCGCTTACGCCCTGAGTGTGGTTGACTCGAGAGGCAAAGAACTGGCATCCGCCACCGTCATGGGTGCGGAACTTGGAGACCACGAAAGAAGCGGCGATCACCCTCGCCCCCACCACGAGCACGAACGCGGTCGCAGTTTTCACGGATTCCCAATCCGCAGTACGCAATTACAGGAGAGGCCCGAATATCGGTGGAAGCAGTCAAAATTCTGAAGAAAAACAGCACTCCGCTCCCTTTCACCTGCGTCACGCGGGTACCAGGGCACAAGGGGCTCGAGGGATGGCAGTTTGCATCCACAAATACGCTGGACTACAGTGCTAGTATATTCTAGGCACTGTAGCGCGACAGCGCGCGCTCACTGGCATCACTCGGTGACGCCTTGGCAGACGCCACTTCGTACTTTGTTATTCAAAACTGCTTCGATATTTATAAACGTAATCGGTATATTTTTAGAGCTGTTAGATCAGCACAAAAAGTGAAGAAGCCGCGCTACGGTGGACTAGATGGGTAGGTGTTCCGACCGAGCGTAGTTCACCACTTCTCCGCATCATGACGCAAAAGTGGCGCTGCGGACAGTATAACGGCTGAGCTGCGCACAACGTAGGCTGCGCTGTGTAGACGAGCAGCGTGTTTGATAGTATCGCTGCCTCTGCTCTAGCTTTGAAGTACGCGTTATACAATGCAGTGTAAACAAAGCCAGAATAGAGAATTTGTTACTGTCGTCTACTCAGAAGACACGATATGCTGAAGTCAATTTTCTAGCTTGTCGATTGGTCACATTTATTGGTATAAACGCGGCGCTCCAGCCCATTGCATTAAATACGTAGATGCATTTTACCACGCATAAAACAATACTGCAGTGGTTTTATACGGTATATGAAAACGTGTTTACGTGATATTCAGTAAGTTCTAATATTTCAAGTTCGAGAAATCCAGCTATTGTGTTTATTGCTGCTTCAGTTACGGTATTTAAATTGTAACGAGATGAATTGTGTTGGTAAGTGCATATATGGTTCAGTGTTTGGTTGCAATAAAATAAAGCAATACGTCTTGGGCTAGATTCATGGATATATTTAAAACACAAGAAACGCTCTCATAACTTGAGTCAGCAAATGCACCAACATAAATAGCCTAGCGCCAGCAAGGTCGCAACGTTGGTCTACCACATCACAACATTATTCACAGCACACGCCTCCGCTTCAGGTGATTCCTCTTCTCCCTGTTGCTTTGGCGTGCCATGTTCTTGCCCTTGACAAGAAAGTGAAGCCCGTAATTGAATATAACCTCACAACATCGTTTGCGAGCTCTTTCTTTTGCCGCTTACAGCCAATCAAATTCGGAGGATTCAGCTGCAGAAAGGATGCAAAGTTGACGATACTGTTCCTTCGTAACTCATTTAAACTGAAGCACAGCTTGAAGGCGTCTTCGAGCGATGCTACCAGTTTTTTTAGTGCTTCAGAAGGGAGCAACAGCCCTGACCTACTCATTCTGTTGAATTCAGTAATGTCCCTGAGCAAACGGAGCACTTGGTTCTTTGCAGGAACTTCCTTGCTACATAGCCTGCTATATACAATATAAGCCTAGAGTCACTTTCCTTTTCCCTGTAGCAGCGCAGCGGTGTTCGATGTCGCAGGCGCTGAGCACCTGATGTGCGGCTTGCAAATTTCCAACGTCGAGGGGCTCATGGACGTACGCTTTTCGGTGTACCGCTCGCTCATTGACGTCGTCGATATTGAGCAAGCTACTGAGCAGCCCGGGGCGAACATTTCCGTTGTCTTTCTCACAAATTTAGAGCCCGACTTGCAGTTCGGAGCGAAGCAGTAAGTCTCCTTGGTGGCCTTTGGTGGAGCAATGCCGCCGCTAATCTCGCCGGTCATTTTTCCGACCTGGAACATTCCACATCGCTTAGGAACTTGCAAACAGTACGAGATACGTGGAGCTCTTCACCTTTGAAACTGACACGAACAGACGACATACAACTATTCCAATACGGGCTTTTTTTTTTTTCGCTCGCCGCCAGACGACGCGCGCTGCGGAACCGTTCTACTGACCGCAGCGCCAATTTTGCGTCATCACGGCAGAATCGGTGAACTACGCTGTTCCCCGAGAGGAGCTGTTCCCCGAGATCGCGCCGCGTTTCCACGCGTACGAGCCGTGCTGCAGCGTCCGCGCATGCGTAGGCGCGGGGACGCGAGCTTGCGCGCGTCCGTAAGCATACGTGTGGTCTGGTTAAGAAACGTGTCATGAGTAGAGACCGGATTTTAGGCAAATGGCTTTTTTGCTGCTTGCGCTCCTATCGCCCCATTTTGATATATGAGCATGAATTAGAGGTTAGGAAGGGCTTTTATACTGTTTTTATAGTGCCTATAAATGCCTATTTTGTCGTTTGTGCCTAAATGGCTATAAATGCCCATTTTCAATATCGGCGCTTGTATGAACACTATTTAGCCTTAAGTTTCGCTTTCGAGTGCAGTTAGAGACCATTATTCATGTTACCGGGCCAAATTGACTGTACGGAACTCTAAGGGGTTCATTGTAGTCATCTAGTTCAACCATCTTTCGGAAAACAACCCCTAGCAGCAGTGAAATGGGACGCGCTGCGGTTGGCGAATACGAAACCACGGAGAGCCGTCAGGGGAAAGGAGAGTAAAGAACAAAAGAAGAAAGAAAAAAATGTAATGTGTACGCGGCTTTTGTTTTGTTTGTAATTAACTTTTTAAGGTGTTCACTGCCGTCAAGCGTTCCTCCTCAGCGTACAAGATCATTCTGAGTGACAAGAGGAACAATTTTGAATCCAAAAATCTGGAGATTGTGGTAGTTTGCAATTGTTTCCACAATCTTCACAGCGATTCTTAGATTACGTTCCGCGTGCTCTCCAAACAGATTTCTTCAAACACGTGCACTTCAAATGCGAGTGGAAGTGGAAGTGAGTGGCGGTGTTGGGGCGTTTTGCCTGTACAATTCCGATAATGTCATTGTATATGAGAAAAATTGACAGAGTTGTACCTAACAGTCCTCATGTAAGAACATGTTAATTCCTTAATAAATTGTAGTCTCTCTTGCATTTATTGTTTGTCTGTTTTTTGTTGTGTCTTAATTTAATTGCGTCAGGCATGCATAAAGTAGCGCTTTTTTTTAATCAGTATTCCGAGCTTTTAAGTATTCCTTTTCATGCTTGTTTCACTTTATGCAACGCTCGAGTACAGTGGCCATTGAACATGAATATGAGCAGTGTGCTTGTTGAATTACGCCAAATGATCGTCATTAGTCCTGCAGTTTTTATGGGACAATTGCATGGCTATGTTCAACTGTTGGCGCCTTTGTGCCATCTTAAACAATAACATTTCTTGTTTTCCTGTCGTAGATACAGGTCGCGCACGTCTTCGTTTGAAATTATTTGCATTTTATGTAAAAAGTTATTGTGCCTATATTTACGACGTTGGAGGCCTAAAACGTTGCTTTGCCTGCCCATTTTTGGCGCCTAAAACGCGCTTTTTTAATGCCTAAAGATCCGGCCTCTAGTCATGAGACAACCTGGCTCCTCTCTACGCTGCTTCCTGCGCCTCGCTGTGCCATGTACTGGCGCTACCAGGACTCCGTGCGGAGCTTTCGAGACGAGATGCATGGTGGGCCGGTTGCTGCGAACGCCGATAGTTATCCCCTGTCTTGTCGCACACTCAGCGGCACATACTGTGACCCAAGTAAGCGAACAGTTCAATGAAAAGTGGCGCATAAAGCCGGTGCATTGATGAGGCAGCTCACTAAAGCACCGGCGTAAAAGGCGTTCGTCGAAAAGCGGCACGTACCCAGCGCATTTGTGGCGTAGCCTACAAATGCGTCGGGTTGCTGTCCTCGAGGAATCACTGTGACGTAGGTTCGATTCCACTGAGCGTTCGAGAAACTTAAGGGATCTTTGTCGTCATTGTAGGGCGGCACATTACCAGTGGCCATGCCTCGTTACCCAAATTGGCATCAAGGAGGTTCATTGAAGAACGGCACACACCTGCTTGCACAAACCCAGTGATCGAAGTTGACATCAAAGAGGTTCAGTGGAGACCAACACAGACTGAATGGCGCATACCCAATGCTGGGCGTCAAGAGTTTCTTCGAGAATCGGTAGCTACCCAGTCCCGCGTCCACAGGGACCCATGTCGGCATTTAAGAGGTTCATTGAAGAACAGCATGAATGTAAACATTGCCAGATACTCACTGATCCACTTTGGTCCGATGGTTGGTTTCAAGGCCTCTTACCTCTACAAACTGCCCGATGTGCTACCCATTCGACCACGAACTACCCTGTGACGAAAGTAGGCGGGAGAACGGTTACATACAAACACAGATAGATAGATAACCTCCTAAAAGTGAGGAAGTACCCAAAGAACGTGAACGCATTAAAATTATGCAAACATCATCGAAGATGATTGTCGAATTCAGCGTTGCTCGAATGTCTCGGCCGTCTCTTGTCGCCATCAAGCGGCGCAATCAAACGAGCAGCTTCACGCCCTGCGTCACTTTTCACTGGTAGTGGACCGTACCACTTAGACACATCTCTGTAGTGTTACCCAATTACACCAACCGAGCACGCCGGTGTAACATACGCCAGTGACGTGCGCTCCATTTCATTGAAATATAGCACTTGCTTCGAACATACGTGTAGGCGAGCCACGCGGTCGTTGTTATGTCAGCGTCATACACTTGTTTTCCCACATCTGCCACGTTACACTGTGCTATCATGAAAGTAGCCCCTAAACGCCTTCCTTTCTCTTTTCAGGTATAGGATTTGGAGCCAGCCTGACGTCCTTCGCCATTTACACGATGATCTACTTCGAAAAGTACATGGCCACAGCCACTTCTCTGAAGTACGCCGCCTGGTCGGCCTCAGGCCTAGTGGGTCCGTCAATCGTCTCTTTGCTCGCCAACTATTACGGGCTTCGTGGAACTCTCCTCCTAGTTGGAGCTGTAATGTTGAACGGCTTACCCCTAATCATCTTGATCAAACAGCCTCGGCCCCTGAAGCTGTGGTGCTCGCCGAGTCATTCCACGCCAAAACCAAGCTTATCACCGCCTTCTATGGAGCACCTTTCCACTACAGAGAGACACAAATCAGAGCAGCCCTCGTCCCCACTACCTAAAGAAGCGGTTTCGTCGCTGCCACAGGCCATCAAAAGGCTTGGATTGACAGCGAAAGGAGTGGCTGCGTTGTTCCACACGCCGGAATTCTTCGTGTTGCTTGCCGTGTACGCGGTGTTTGACTGGACTGGCTCACTTCACTCTACCACTTCGGTGGACTACGGACGCGACAAGGGAGCCTCGCTGGAGACAGCCAAGTATGTGCTCACTTGCAACGCCTTCGGTCAGATCGTAGGCAGAACTCTGCTAAGCTTTGCCTCGGACAGAATACCGTTCAGTCACTGCCCTCTGGCCGCCGCCTGCCTCGTAGCGTCTTGCCTGTCGTTCGTCGGTTCTTCGCTTGTCTCGTCATTCACCTCATTCATGGCGCTCAACGTGTTGCTGGGAATTAGCCAGGGCTACGTGACGTGCATAAGGAGCGTCCTGATCAGTCATTACCTTGGCATTCAACGCCTGCCTGCGTTCTTTGGTTTCCTGGGCACCTTCCTCATGCCAATCGCGTTCACTGGCGCAACTATTCTGGGTAAGGCAGCTCATATCACTTTGCGATTCTTATTACTCAGTATTTTTAGCCTATTATTGTTGCAGTAGCTGGAGAATCAGACATAGCAGCACAATATTGGTGACTGCATGAAGCGGTCACTTCGAGGATGAAAAAAATAACAACAATAAATATGGTGGGATGATCTTCTGGTGCCATACAAGGTGAAACCGGGATTGCCGCTATCTAAGCTACCATGGAATGAGCTTGTAAACTCGGCATAACTGAACGACATGCAGAAGACAAAGCGGAACGGTGAAAAATTGCAGATCTGCGTTTATTTATTTGTTTACTTTAACCGAAATTTGTACTAAATCAAAGTTATGGGTAACTATCCATTGTCTTCTGACCACTGTGAAAAATTCTACACACCTTCATTCTATTGAATGCCAGGATAATGTCTGGGTTTTTCTAATTGATGATTCTGTACTCCCCCCTTGCCCAATACATTCGCAATGAAGGCAACTAAAGTTTAGTTTCCATAGAGTGAGCGAGAACAATAAGGTGAATCAATGGCCTGAATGTTTTGGGGATGACAACCGTATAAAAGAAACAGTCAGTGAAGCCAGAGAATAGTTGTGCCATTGCTTTCTGTGGTTGTAACTACAACGAAATGTCAAGCCCCTCGGTTAGCCTGTTTGTTTGGCATGGTTGTAAACAAAGAAATATGTAGTCCTTCGCTTCCAATTATTCTTCTCACTCATGGCGTAGCGGAGGCCACGAATTTGGTAGCGTTGGTGTCATGGTGGTATACGAGGGTTCTTCACTGCAGAAGCCTACACAGCACCGTTTTCGGTGAAACATATAAAAAATTTAAACTAGAGAATGCAATAATATTCACAGACTCGTTAAGTATTGTGAAAGCGTTAACGTCTTTACAAAAGCATACAAATCATGTTCGTATTGAGCTTTACTCGCTCTTGTGCAACCTTTATTTATCTCATAGACATGTAATAATATGCTGGGCTCCTGGTCATAGAGGAATCGAGGGTAATGTGCTTCCCGAGTAAATTGCCAAATCAATAGCATCGAAAGGTATTAATCTGTCCGCTGCTGCCCCTGCTACAGATCTGGTCTTACCTACAAAACAAACTGCGAAGCCACTGGCAACGCTTCTGGGATACCGAAACGAACAATAAGCTTCAGGTGATTAAGCCAAAATTAGGTTTCTGGCCCTCCACTACGAAAACACGAAGAACAGATGTCCTCTTGTGTCGTCTCAGAATAGGACACACATATGGTACTCACAATTTTCTATTGATTGGTAACGAGCCTCCAAACTGTGGTTGATGTGGTGTGAGGCTGACCGTCCTCCACGTCCTCCTGGAGTGTCGGGAAGCCGAAAGAGAGAGGAAGACACATTTCCCTCTCGCATATCGCTATTCTGTCTCTCTCCATCCCGCTATGTTTCTTGTTAAAGAACCGCTTTTTAACACCAAAGCAGTCCTCGCTTTCTTGAACGATGTTGGCCTACATGTTATAAGCCCAATAAATTCGTAGTGCATCCTCTCTCCAGTGGATGCCGCTGTGATAGTATTTCACTGTAGCACATGCCTCCAGGCCCTTCCGGTTCAAGGGCTCTGCTTAGGCAGTAGTGCTTCTCGGCAATTATTTCATCGGACATGTTTTGTACATCGTATCATTCTTTCGCAATGCATTCTTCATGTTCATAGTACACCTCAGTAGTCGTTGCCGCAATATCATTACATGTAGATTTTACGCAATTTGCAGCGACTATTTTAGGCCCCCTTACATCCACGTCATATCCACCAATCGTAATTCATCGCTCCAATTCGAACATATTAACACTGGCCTGGCGCTCTTTAGCCATACTTGGCCCTTGCGCCACAAAACGCTACATTCATCATTATCATACAAGAGTTTATCGGCTGGCTGCGGGTTTGTGAGTACGGGTACAAGCGTGGTGACAGCGGTTGAAAGGACATTCCACGTTCGCTACCTTGGCTGTGAGTGGTGCTGGCTAACACTCTCAGGGCTAATCTTGTAAGCATACACAAATACCCCAAAAAGAAAGGCTCAGCCAAGTGCCGAGGTTACAGAAGATGAGGTGGACGTACATGGTGGCTCAAGTGATTCGATGAATAATGTTGATCATATTTATTTACCCCATCTCCATCTCTGTCTCCTTTTCATGTTTATTATTCACTTAGTTCGAATCATATTCGTATTATTTCACGCACGATTACGTCGACCTTGTCTACCTTAGCGTCGACACTTGGTTGCCCCCTTTGTTTTTGTTTTTTGAAATGGTTACAAGATATCCAGGCCCGAGATACCCCAAACCGGTGTTCAGTCAGCAAAAAGGACCTTGTCTTCAAAGGCACACAAACCTGACGCGAGTTGCGAAAATGTGGCGCAAGCGGAAACATCCCGGATACCCCACATGCGCGTACGAGTTAGCGCATACTCGGCAGATAGTAGTAGTAGCAAAATATCGCGCACTCTACGAGAGCTTACGAATAATTCATCATCATCATCAGCCTATTTTAGTTCCACTGCAGGACGAATACCTCTACCTGCGCTCTCCAATTACAACCATCTTGCGCTAGCTGATTCCAACTTGCGCCTCCTAATATCCTAATTTCACCCCCCCCCCCTATTTTCTGCTGTACTTAAGTGTGCTTACCTTCCCTTGGCGCCCATTCTGTAACTATAATGGTACACCGGTTATCTACATTACGCATTACATCGCTTGCCCAGCTTCACTGTATTTCTTAATGTCAGCTAGAATATCGGCTATCCCCGTTTGCTCTCTGATCCACCCCGCTTTCTTCCTCTTTCGTATCGTTACGCCGAGCATTTTTCGTTACATCGCGCTTTGAGCAGTGATTAACTCGTTCTCGAGCTTCTTTGTTAGCCTCCAAGTTTCTGCCCCATATGTTAGCACCGACAGAATGCACTGATTGTACACTTTCATTTTGTACGAACGTGTTAAGCTCCGAGTCAGGATGTGGTAATGCTTGCCGTATGCACTCCAACCCAATTTTACTCTTCTGCAAATTTCCCTCTCGAGATCAGAGGCCCCAGTGAGTAATTAACCTACATAAACGTATTCTTGTTCTGAACTTCTGACTCTAGAGGTTGAGTGGCTATCCTGAATTATTGTTCCCTTGACAAGCTATAGGATATTTTGTTTGTCTTCTGCATGTTAATCTTCAACCCCACTCTTTCATTTTTACGTTCAAGTTCCTCAATCATTTGTTGTAATTCGTCCCCAGTGTTGCTGAACAGGACAATGCCGTCTGCACACAGAATTTTGCTGAATATTCGCCATTGATCATCACTCCTAAGCCTAAATTCCTAGTGTAATAGATTGAATACTTCTAAGCATTCAGTGGATAGCATTGGAGAGGATAGGCTCCTTGCCAGGACCCTTTCTTCATAGTTAACCTTCTACTTTTATTGTGGAGAACCAAAGTAGCTGTGGGACTTTTGTAGATATTTCCCAAGAATTTCACGTATGCCTTCTGTACTCCTTGATTACGCAGTGGCTCTACGACTGCTTGTATATCTGCTGAAAAAATTCGTTTTCATAATCTATGAAAACCATATAAAGATGTTGATTGTACTGCGCAGAATTCTCGATTACCTCACTGATCACATCGATGTGATCTATCGTAGAATACCCTTCCTGAAGCCAGCCTGTTCTCTTGGTTGACTAAAGTCAAGTGTTGCCCTGATTCTATTGGAAATTACCTTAGAAAATATTTTATACAACACTGAAAGCTAGCTAATGGGCCTACAATTCTTCAGTTCTTTAAGGTCTCCCTTCTTATGGATTAGTGTAATCTTGCATTCTTCCCGCTTCCTGGTACACTTGAAGTCGTGAAGCATTGCGTATAAAGGGCCGCAAGATTTTCGAGCATGATATCTCCTTCATTTTTGAATAAATCAACTGTAATTCCATATTACTACGACAAATTATTCTACTTTTATTCCGAGAGCAATAATATGGACGCTCCAAACAGATTTCTGCCGTAGTTGTTGCCGTCGCCGTGAGGTTTCGTTATAAGTCTAAGGGCAATAAAAATCGTCGCCACGTATGCTGTACATGCGCGTGACAGCACGGCCAGGAACGCGCGCTTTTACGGAGAGTGAACGCATGGCGGAGAGCAAACGTGACGTCTTCTGTGGCGCGAAATTCCGTCGGGGTTTGGGAGGGAGGCGGGCGGGGGGGCGACGTTGTGCTGCGGCACCAACTGCGTATCTTGCGACTGGGCGCAAGGGGAACTGGCGACTCGATCTCGCACTGCGAAAGGAGGAAAGCGGAAGGCAGCGCGGGAGGGAGGGGGTGTGGCTTCTACTCTGCCAGCAACTGCATATTTGTACTTTGTGTAGCTGTCGGTGCTCGCACGCACTGTATCTTGAACGCGATCTGCACACGCCTCCTACCTTTGTATTCGCTGTGCTGTCACCGCTCAGTTACCGCTGAAGCGATAGACCGCACGAACCTCCGCTTACTGCTGCAGCCGCACTTGCTCAACCCACCGTTTTGAGCAGCGGTTGTGTGCGGTCATCGATTGTGATTTATTCATGTATTAGTGTGCATGCTAACGCCATGTTCGTTAATTCAGTTAGTAAGCGAATGTGTCCAAGTTTATACAGCCGATAAAACTAATATCTTTACACCGTATAGCATCTCTACTAATATGCTATCGCAAGTGATGCTTCGCCTTTCCGGCGAAACTGCGACTTTTTTTTATTTTATTAGGCGTGAAATGCTTTTCGCTCCCGTTGTCGGCGACTTGAAACTGACCTTGACCCAAAAGCCAGAGCCGTTGGCCGGGCACTCAAACGAGAACATCCGGGCACTCAAACACGATCATCCGGGCACTCAAAACGAGGACATGCCGGCCAGGTGACAAGGAAATTTATTCACGCGTAGGCGCGCGTACAAATGTGGTATAAACGTAGAGTGCAACATAACGTATCGCACATGCAATACATTGTACTTGATATAAACAGAGCGGACGAGCAAACAAAATAGTAAATGGTGTAAAGTAAGTAAATAACACACATCAAAACACACTCTGACACTGTACATGCAAAAGCATAAATGTCAGCCTCAAATTCATGAATGACACCCGAGGCACACACAAGTACAGAGTCTCTACTCAGTCAAACAAAATTTGGGCATTATTCTGGCCGTAGGAAAACCTTGCCTCGGGAGACGGTTAGGTACAGCGTAGACCAGCTGGCGAAGAAACTCGGCTTCACCAAAGTTTGAACAGCTGTTCTTCAAGATGAGCCCATATTATCACCCGTCGTTTGTGCACTAGTGGTGCACATTGCTCTATTTGGCTGCTGGTATCGTTCTGCAATGTTGTGGGAGTACCACGAAACGTAGTGCACGCTGTAGTAGACGAGACTCGCAAACCGATCTCGCCGCCGTGATGCCCGCACGATAGATATTCCAAATATTCTTGCAGCCACAGCTTCCAGAAAGTGAGTGCTACAACGCACTCCTTTATTACATGCGTGTTGGTCTCTGTTAGCGCGCAATGAATGCATTTATCATTCGCTACTATATCCAGCGTTCAAGCCTGTCTCTTGTAGGTAGAATTCCCCACTGATATTGTCAATAAAAATCCTTCACTTTAGAAGGCAAATCGGATGAAACAAACGGCTGTCCACTGTTTCTGTAGGAGCTGTCGCTGGAGGCACAGCCGTCTCACACAACATTTCACAAAGCCTTGAAACTGGTGTCGTGCGCCACTTTAGTTGCACAAGCTAGCTGGCTTTGTAAGCGCGCAGCCACCGCATGCTGCGGTTCTGGCGTTACCGCTGTCGAAAGCAAGTTGCCTGTACTTTTTGGCATAAGCGTTCGACGGTAATGGCCCAGCCAATAAAGGAGCAGCGGCCTACCTGAGTACTCCTCATCATCAAGTAGGTCACATGTACTCTTAGTACACAGGAGCCGACCAAATGTAACTATACCTGGCAAGCTACATCCTCTGCTGGTGCTTTCGGTTTACAGCAACCACAGTTTACTGCACAAAACATTCTTCATAAAGAAATTCGTTTCTGCCAGCGCCGTTTGAGAGAACAAAACGCTATCATCCGGGCAACCAGTCAAAACTTAAGAAAATGAGGTCTCTGGCACCCAAGCCTTTGTACAGGGCCGCATTACATACGCCTAGTTACTATCCAAACTAGTTACAAGAAATATTGCTTCCGAGTTCTTCCTAATGTTTATTCACAATATCATTCAAGATGTAACTTCTAGTACGCTGAAGTGTTATTTGTGATTTCCAAAGCGATGTTCAAAAGGCAGATACAGGGGACCTATGGCCGCACGTTTGCAGCCGACCAATTCGATGCGACAAGAAGAAAAAATGCCGGCAGATCCCACGCCCTGTGGGAATCGATATTATCCGAAGCAGTGTGCGGGGAGCCTACGAAGTTAACGAAATGACCACGAGAGCCCCATGACGTAGGCGGCTCTTTCATGACCTACATGACACGCATGTCATGAGTCCTCAGGAGTCCCTTTAGCTACACCTAAGAGACGCTAAGGCAAAATCCTTAGTAATGCTCATGACTATGACTTCAACCATCAACCTTTAGCCTTTTCCTTCACTTAACACCCCATCCGAACCCATTCCGTTGGTTCTTGAGTGTTAATCGTTTTTCGCTGAGTCATTGTCATTTTTGCTCAGTCACGGTCATGACTATGACTTCTACCATCATGCTGTAGTGTTTCCTTCACGTAGTGCCCACGTCAGAACCCATTTCAGCGGCTTTTGAGTGTTATTTTTTTTTTCGCTGAGTCATGCTCATGACGGATTTCTACCATCATCCCTTAGTGTTTTCTTCACTTAGTGCCCACGTCCGAACCCATTCCAGTGGTTTTTGAGTGTTAATCTTTTTTCGCTGAGTCATTGTCATTTTTGCTGAGTCATACTCATGACTATGGCTTCTACCAGTATCCTTTAGTGTTTCCTTCACTTAGTACCCACGTCCGAACCCATTTCAGTGGTTTTTGAGGGTTAATCTTTTTTGCTGGGTCACCATCACTTATGTTCGTCATACACTCCTGTCATTGTATGCCAATTTTCGTACCTACCAAGTTGACGAAACGAACATGAGAGCACCAAGACGTAGGCGGCTGTTTCATGAGCTACATGACAGGCATGTCATGACATTCATGTCATGACATATCATTATGTTCGTCATATACTCTTGTCATAGTATGGCAATTTTGATACATACCAAGTTAACGAAACGACAATGAGAGCACAAAGACGTAGGCGGCTAGATAGATAGATAGATAGATAGATAGATAGATAGATAGATAGATAGATAGATAGATAGATAGATAGATAGATAGATAGATAGATAGATAGATAGATAGATAGATAGATAGATAGATAGATACTGTCAAAGTAGCTAATGTTTGCCAAGAAACGCTTCGCATTTAATGGTGGCGGCAGACGCTGAGCGCGTTGGACTGTTGGTAGAAGAAACGCGGTTGAAGGCGGTGGCACCACAGGCAGCAAAATACGCCATATGGTAGCTATTACATGCTTACATCTACTCTCGATTGCGGGAGAGCCAGCAATTTTATATCCTTTGTAACTGGCCATTGCTACGTGTCCTTGGCTTGGAGCGGTATCCACGCGTTACGGAGATATATATAAAAAATTGGTGTGGTTTAGCTTTGGTTAACACTGGTTGTTAGCGAAAGGTCCATTGTCAAGCTGTGGCCGAGGTGTGGTTTCGCAATGATATACAGACATGTTTGCAATGAATACAGTTTATTCATCATTTTTATGGCTATGAAGACACTGCGGTGATCAGTAAAGTAGTGATAGTTGGTTGCAACTCGTAGTCGGGCCCAACTGTACTCGGCAACAGCTGCAATGTCTCCTTTCAGGGCTCCTTAAAGGCCTAAATTTAGTCCGACGTAGCGTGAACGCGCGCAGACGTTGTGTCACGTTGGCGAGAGCAACAACGGCTATAGCATAGAGAAAGAAAAAAAAGTTAAAGAGTGGACACTCCCATAGACCCCGGTGGCCCAATCGACTCTAGCGCACCTGGTGGTTGGTGAGAGCAACTGGCCTGCGCTTCCCGTTTCGGTTTCACTGGCGCGAATTTTGGATTACTGTGCGCAACCGACGTTTGGCTATGTCGAAAGTTAATGATTTCAGACCACTTTTCTCCGCCCAAATGGCAATGCTATTGTTTGTCGTTTTGATTTAGCGATTCCCTATTTGTTTTAGCTCAAAACTGTGCGTGCGAATTGAGGTCATGACGTAATCTTTATTTGGACTAAGTTATAATAGAAAGATATGCAGGTAATCATAATTCACTACGGCTTTATTCATCACGCTTTTCTTTTGGAACAAGCGGTCAATCTATATATCAATCAAAGAGACAGAGTACCCGCAATGTTTTTATTCCAAGGCAAGGTAGAGGCTGAGCATATAAAAAGCACAAAATGAGAAGAACATCGCACAGAAATGCAAAGTAGACAACAAATGCATCTAGACTTACAAATAAATTCCAACAAATAGAGTGAGAACACAGACAACGCACACATCGCTAGAGTTGGCAGTAGCCGACAAGCTGGTGAAGAATGACGCACTGGGCAAGTGGGTAAGGATCTATATGGATCTATGGCAAAAACTCAGCGCACAAAGTGCATCAACACACACAAAGTGCATCAACACACACAAAGTGCATCAACACACAAAGTGCATCAACACAGAACATCAACATCAACATCAACGCACAAAGTGCATCAACAGAGAAACAAGCAATTTGTGGTTTGTGGAATTATCGACAGTGCCAGCTTTCTTTGATACGAGGTATATGTGTACATGTGCATCAAGGCTTCAAGTTAACGTTAAATAGCCCTTCAATGTATTTCAAAACAAGTTGCACAGGTCAATAGCATAAAAGAATGACAGGAATGCAAAGCTGTTAGGAAGGTAATAGCCCACAATTCACAAAATTTAAGACTTTCGAAGTGTTACTTCTACAGCCAGGTTTCTCGATCGGCTACAAATATCTTCCAGGTTAACTGTCACCACTGATTCAAAAGAAGTGGCTGCTATCGCAGATAATTGAGTTTCTGTCAATCACTTACACGGTGCAATTGGTTGCACACTGGGAACAGCCATTCTTGTAAGCCTTGTGTGCCCAGGGTCCATGAAACTTTCAGCAGTAAAATGGTCGCTGCAAACCCTGTACGTTGCGTACAATAGGCTGGCCGGCTTACTCAGGAGATCATCTCGTCCGGCATACTGCATCCATGCTGTCATCCTGCATCGGCAATGAACTATCAGCTGAAGGCGAAGTGCTCGAACAGTGATTTTGTTATTGTTAGCCTCACTGAGCAAGCACGAAAAGTAACCTTGAAGACATGCAAACCATACAAAAGCTTTAGCGCACCTGCCGTCCCGTGGTATGCAGAAGAAACTCGTCCCTGGCTTCTTGTGGGTTCTGCCATTGTTCAAGCACCACGAAACACAGCAGTAGCTGCCGTAGCTTGGACCGCCGGACGGCATGGCATCAGCGCGGTCTGAAAATGTCAGTAAATGCACACCAGGATTTATTCGTGGTCCGAGGCTTCGGGAAACGCGTCGTGAAGCATGCGAGGCCCAGTGACCGCTCCTCAACAGGGAGTTTTCGAGTTTTCGAATAGCGAAAGCAAAGCTTGCGGGCGTAGCGTTGCGGGCTTCACTTAAGGGGAGCCCGCGAGCGTACGACGCGTTCGCCGCTACGCCGCAAGCTTTTCGTACGCTATTCGAAAACTCCCTAATGTTTCGCACCGAGCTCAGCGCACAGCACGCGTCGCCTCGGCTTGACGCCGTGCCCCAGTTTGCTATACTAGGGCGAAATCTTGTACGCGTTCTTGTACGCGTTCCACGATGGGACGGAGGCGTTCCGTTCCATCGAGCCGAACGCGATTCTGCATACGTTGCACAATGTTCACGTCTTGCCGCCGCATACAGCCGCAAACTGTTTTTTAGCAAACCTCGCCGTCCTCACAAGCTCCAGAAAAAGATTACAACTGCACGAATAAGACACCACGTAAGAAACACAGAAACGCCCACCCACACGAAGCGCAACGCGTGTGGGCGTGTTAATGTTTCTTACATGGCGTCTTATTCGCGCAGTTGTAACCTTTTTCTGATTCAATGACCCAACTAGCCCAACAACATGTAATTCAACAAGCTTCGCTTGAAAACGTACCTCACCTGCTGTCTCACACACGAAAACACCGAAGCAGCCGACGTTGACGAAACCTTCCCGCTGTCATGCCTATGGTCATGCCTGGGCTTGTCGTATGCTGGTATGGCGAGTACTCTCGGCGCGAAATCGTAGATGCTGCTTATGGCAGTGCGGCTGAACAAAAATAACCACGTAAGGTGCGTTGAATAAATTGTTTTTATGTATAAATAACATGTCAAATATAGGCGCATAATTATTATTTTGTAAAAAACATTCTGTTTAATTGATGATAACTTTTTGTTTTTCGCACTTGCGTCCTCTGGCGTTTGGTGAGAGCACTAGTTTGTTACGTGGTCGTGACGTACTTCCTGAGGCCAGATTTCGCGGAGTGTCCGCTCTTAACTTTTTTTTCTTTCTCTATGTTAATACTCTCTTGTGGTTTGACCTCTAGCTCTCAAGGTGAAGTCGCCGACGGCTGCCCGAGGTAGCATAATTAAGTTTTCGCTTCAAAACGGTTTATATGCAACATTTGCACAGCGGCAGCGAGTGGTACCACAACAAAGATGGCACTTTGGTTTGGTTTTCCTTTTATGACGGTTGTCCGGGGCACAGCTCGTCCTCTTTCTCGTCTGCTATACAACAACTTCTTCGTCCCCAGGATAGGTGGCTCCTAACATTACCCTCCGGCCCCAAAAGCACCGACTGGTTGGATTCGCAAAATGACGGCACGGAATGGGTTCACTGCACACAGAGGTAATTAGTGCCTGGGACACGGTAGGCCCTTCAGGCGGTGCGGGGTTGATCCGATGGGGACGAAGGCAATGGATCAATTTACTGGGTTAGGTCGGTGACTTGGCCACACTCGATATGGGATGGTATACGGTAACAGCAGCTTTTCAGAAAGCCCGACACAGCGCAGTAGGGATGAGAGGAAGCCAAGGGACCCAGGAGAAAAGTGGGTGGTCCTGTGATGACTATTGTACCCAGATCGCTGGTGGATCTGTGACACGCTCAATCGAGCACGGGCAGCTTGACATGCATGCTCGGCACTAGAAATAGCCTCTCGAACTTACTCGGTAGTGGGCAACGCGGAAGAAGGCCCCAACGTACCCATGGGCAACGTGGGATTTCGGCCGAATAACAGCAAGGCGAATAACGAAAATTTTGACCCAATTGATTCTTTTTCGAAGTGAGTGACGCGTGGTTAGAATCTTTTTGACAGCCCGACGATTCCACGCTTCCTTGGCCTGACGAGTCGTCTCTCCTCCGCAACTGTGACCGCGTCCTCTAAAGATATCCCCGCATTCTTCAGACGGTGACGCACTCGGCGAAGCCACCCGGGGCACATCTAGCAAAGGAAGACTATATTGCCACGTCATCTCGCCACGCTTACGTAATTGACTGCAGCCGCGTCCTCCTCCTCCTTTCACGTATGGTGGCTGTTGTTCAGGCTACAGTATAACGGTTATGTACTGGTGTGTCGGTATTTGGAGTCACGATTACGTCAGACTGCATTTATCACTGGCTGATGGGTAACACATAAATAAGTACATAAATAGCAAATCTGGACGTAATTCCTCATGGCGAATATTTTCCTGAAAATAAAAGTAATTCCGGAGTTTTCGGCTTGATGCTCTTCACTTGATGCTCATCAGCGCACTTTAATTTTTGTTCTAGATACGGTAAGAGGCGACTAACACGTCTCCGCGTATTAACATATAGTTACTTACGTTGCTGCATATACTCAGTGCATAGCTCAAATTTTCCTAAAGTCGCATGAGAATCAGAATCAGATTTTTTTTATTATTAAAGGTTGGTACATATTACAAGTGTTTAGTACACAGAACGAGGTCCCATAGTCAAAGACTATATCATGACCTTCTAGAAAGAAAATCCAGCGTCTTCGAACGGCTGGAACAATGAAGAAAGCTGGCGTTCTCGCAAATCAGACACTCTGACACGGGTATTAACGAAGGTGTGACGGCAAGACTCGTATGCTACCAAAGTCGCATTCTTGCAAAATCACTAGGAATTATATTGCTTCAATATACGCTGAGAACTAACTCAAATCTTGACTGGCTCATATACGTATTTGATTCATATCGGCCGTACTTCATTACTCCATGTATAGGTCGCCGACAATTTATGCTTCTTTAATAAATTACGAATTGATTTGTACAAAATTGGCTTGTTAGCGCCTCAGTAACAGCACATTTTTCACCAATTTCGTAGCGGCTAGTTACTTTTGTGTATGCGTTCAGTAATAAAAAGCATTCTATGATCTGCGAATTCATGACAGATAAAATTACATTGGCAGCGGGATAGCCGATCCAGAAAGCAAAGAGCGTCGTCTGCTACAAACTGTTACCTTATGAAGTCCGAGTGTTGCTGCTCAGTGGGTAACTCCAGCCAATGTATATATATATATATATATATATATATATATATATATATATATATATATATATATATATAGCACGGAAACATCTTGTGCTCGTGTTTTTCATCTGTGTGTTCCTTACTTATTTTTTGCACAATACGGCAGGATTTTTCAGGGACACGCTGGGCTCGTACGACAACATTTACCTGGTCTTCGGAGCAGCAAACCTGTTGGCGGCTGTTGTACTCTCCCTTCTGGCCTGTCGAGACAGCAATCGCCGAAGAACATGGCAGCTGAAACCGAAATCCACCCCGTCATCGAACTGTTCTCCAAAAGTACCCTAACGTTGCGCTGAAGAGAAGGCAAATTACGAAGCGACTTCTCGGGGCAAGAAATATGCTCGAACGCCAACCCTCGATGCAATGCTGGAACCTTGTGGAATAAAACTTAATACTGAGATATTGTATGCCAAAACTTCAATATTATTTATCATCAGGCACGCCGTAGTGGGGGACTCCAGAATAACTTCCGCAACCTTGCGGTGTTTATAAAGTGCAACTACATCTATGTACACGAGCATTCTTGCATTTAGCCCTCATCGAAGTGCGGCCGCCGCCGCCGAGATTTAACCTGCGATTGCGATCTCAGCAGCGCGATTGCAGAGTCACTAAGCTACCACGGCTAGTGAGCTGTGTGGTTTTTCGCAATTGCTTCAGGCGAATCCTAGAGTTAGCCACAGCGGAAAGCCTCAAAAACAACATTTGTTAAAATCACTCGTGGTTCGAGAACAAATGTTCGAGGACCAGAGGCGCCGAGAAAATTTAATTTTTCTTCGCAGCCTGATCATAAAAGCTGAGATCAAGTGGTACTGCCTACATGCGCACGTTTGACCAGCGCCAAGTATTCAGCCAATTTCCCCGTTGCACAGCTGCGCAAGAAGAAATTAAATTAAAAGAAATTAAATTAAACAACTTAAATTAAAGAAGCTGTTATGGGCTCGTTCCAATAGCCATTTCGGTTCGCGATGGTGTCCACCGGCTCCGCCACTGGTGCCCGTAACCGCTATCGCTGGACAAGCGAAAAAAAAGCGCCCGGTCCCCGCCGGGATCTAACCCAGGCCCGCAGTCGGATAATTTACCACTGAGCCACGCAAGATTTTTTTTTCGTTACTACCGGCTATGCAAAAGAAGATACATTGTAAAAGGTTACATGAGCATAAAAACACTACTCAGTGTCTGACCAGTGTGTTGCGATAAAAAGGATTTAGCGTGGTCAGTTTGTCCAAAACAGGTAACCAATCGGGAGGATCGCTTTGTACGCGGAAAAATTCGCGTATGTGTAACACACTTCCAGTAAAGTACTGTTGAGCAAGGGTCACAACAACATGCTCATGCTTCAGATTCATACGCGTTCTCCACACGCTATGCATGCACAGAAGCATTAACAGATCGCGGGGCACTCCCCCTGGTTAAGCGCATGGCAGAAAATGTATCCCAAATCGTCTTATCGGCAGATCCTTTGTAATGCTGCGTTTTAGAACATCCCACAAAAACACTGCGTCATGACAGTCCAGAAAGATATGCTCGATCGTCTGCGGTTTTTTGCAGATCAAGCAGTTGACGGACCAAGGTACAAATATGCCTTTGCTTTGCAGCCACGGCTTCACTGGGAGAGGGTCTGTATGTATTTGGAAAAGAAAGATTCAATGGAGGCTCTTACCGGCATTCTTTTAACTCTCGTAAGAACATCCCGTTCTGAACCCAAAACAAATACTGTACGAACAAAGGGACAGGCAAGAATGCGCCAACAAGATCTCTGCACAATCTCTTAGGAGTAACTACGGCCAGACATTCACTTTAAAATCTCGCCTTAAGTATACCAAAAGACGCGACCACTTCGCGCAAAAACGAACTTAATGCCATTGACCTCGTATACATGGACGACACTACATAATCAGGCAAAGAATCGCGTAATCGTACTTAAATCATTGTTCTCAGAAAAGCATCCTTTTGGTGTCGCAAAAAAAAAGAACCTGGGGTGCTATGCAGGATGCCCCGAGTTTGGCGAAATTCGGGATCTTCACGAGCTCTGGCGACGCCCCAAGATGAAAGAACTAATGGTAACAAGACAAATTTTGTCCGTCGGCACACCTCCAGTTTCATTGGTTTATCTAGATTCACTCTGGGTGGCCATCATTCCTTGGGCGTTGCCATATGGGCGGTCGACAAACTGGGGCTCACGTGATCATACGGTCGGTGCATGGTCGTGCATTCTTTCACTTGTTTGTCGTTCCACCGAGTGCATTAGAGGCACAAGCAAGTTATCAAATAAATACATTTAGTACAATGATATTAGCCACATTACCGTAGGGTATAGGTGTTTTAAAGTTTACAAATTGTACACTGAATGTGTATTAGACTAATTTGTAGTTTAATCGTTTCGCGTTATACCACGAGGGCACGCTCGCCGTCCTCTTTATTCCTCTGGATTGGATTGGCGCGGCTCGCTACGTGCTTGCGCTAGCATTTCCGAGTACAGTTTGGTGTGCGCTTGGTTTTCGCACTGGGCTTTGAACAGATCGCTCGTTGCTCTTTCTCTTTCCTCTAGATTTATTTGGCGCGGCTCCCTACGTGCTTGCGCTCCCATTTCCGAGCACAGATTGGTGTGCGCCTGATTTTTACACTGGGCTTTGAACAGATCGCTCGTTGCTCGCGCTAAAGTAAGGCTTCGAGACGAAGGGAGCGTCGGCTAGCGCAGAAGTTATTTGCCGCGCCCTTACAGTGTAAGCACTCAGGAATGTCGGGAAACACTCATGCAAGGATAAGAAAACTACGCTTTATTTTCTTTTACATTGTGACGCACCTTCATACTGGCTAGCGCCGAGCGATGGCTTCTAACAACCGCAGGAAAGAGTCTTTGCAGCGCACGTGGCCGTTGAGTGCCACCACAGTCATCCCAGGCGGGACTCCAGCATCAGTGCAGTTACTCTGTACCCACTGCTGACGAGGTGGCGCTTCACTTTTTGACAATAACTTTATATTTTTCGCGTGTGAACGCCCGTGTTGCTTTCCACAAAGTGCACGCTGTGGTTAACTGTCTCCCAATGCAGATTACGGCATAGCCCCGTTAGCATCCACTGAATTTGGGACGCAGTTGTGTGCGGCCAATTCGTCACTATGAATAATGGTCCCCGGTTGAACATTGGCTGCAATAATGGCGCCTAGCGTCGCCGCCTTTCGTCGGTCGACCTTGAAAAGTAGCAGCACCCCTCAGGTCGCGCAAACCATGCCGAAGACCCATGGGCCACCATCTTTAACACCACCGCAGTTTTAGCGGCTCGGCGGAACGTTGTCGCCCGTCAATAGGCGGCCTCGATTGCACTTTTGCTCGCCGCGAAGAAGGCACTCGTCAATTTGCGCTGTCTTCCCGGGGCCACCGAGTGGAGCTCGCGCCAGCAGCTCGTCCCTTGCGACCTTACGGGGGTAGCGCCTCCAGTCGGCGATGGCGTGCTCCGATAGAGGAAACAAGTCTACGGTCTCTTTCAACATCCATATGTCTACGCTTTTGCTCACGCAGTACGTGAGTCAAATCATTTGGCGCCTGGAGAGGTGGTCGTTCGGACGGCCGAGGCGGTCCAGTGTTGGCGCAGTAACTTCCTTCGCCTCTCTGCCCGTGCAGTGCAGTGGTACCGTGTACCTGCGAAAACTGATTTCGGCACCTGTTGCACCGGAAGGCAGCCCGGCGTCCATTCTGAATCTTCCAATATAATGTGACTACTTCGCCTGCGCAGTTTGGTTGGTCCGGGTTGAACCCCAGGTGCTCGCAGGTGCTCCAGTACTCCGATGACGACGCCGGACCTGGCCTGGGGCTGGGGCGCGGTGGACTAGCTTGCTTGAAACAGGAGAGAGCCGAAGCGATCACACGAACTATTCCTCCGCAGCCTAGTCACACCAGTCTACGCTGGGAAAGCATAATTTGCCCGCCACCCTATCTCCGCAAACGGCGGCCTTCGCCTAACTCGTCACACAGCCAGCGCACTCACGTTTTGGAAAGACAAAAATGACGCTGAAATGACGTCGGACATGTAGGTGAACGGGTCCAGACGGTCATATTGACGCTTGCTGCCGCTGGATCCGATTACACAGGCTGCAGCTGCCGCCACCATGTTCCCGAGTTCAACTCGAGGGGGGTTTCGCGATGTACGAGTTTGGCCCGAGTTCGCGTGTCAATCAAAACCATACGTCACGCCCCACGCGAGGCATGTAACTGTTGTGAGCGCGCCCGCCACGGTTGGGCCACGCCCAACTTATTTTCCGGCGACAGCGACGTGATGCGGAACTGAGAGGCATCAACACTCTTGACCGCCGACAGAAAATACGCACAGCACACTGTCATCGGTGATGCACTGTAACTGAGAACCACTATCAAAAACAAAGCGGCGACTCGCTGGCTCATGCATCTATCTTCTTAGGCTGTGATGGCCCCACAACATGGTTCATTGTCTGCATTGTAGCGACGTAGCGCACAGCAAATAATTATCGGAACGACACTGTAGCTGCTTGCAAGGTGTCGATGCGCCGTGGTGGATGACGATGCTGAGCAGTGCGTAGTGTTTTCCAACGTAAAGGTATCGCAGCTGTTGTTTGAGATGGCTGCTCTGTCATCGGTGGTGTATCGGATCTGCAGTGTCGCAAACACGGTCAGCGCCGAGAAACGCTCGCTTTTTTAAACCCAGTGCGATGGCATTTCTTCATCACAAGCACGGCACACTAAATAGTTGCAACCCCTTCCTGCGTTCGAAGTTTAATTTCCTAACTGCACACAGGAACAATCACCCGCCAAAATGCGATTGCTGCGCTGTCGTTACTATATCTATCTGCGATCGCTGTTAGCTCAGCAGCAGAGACAATCGACAAGCACATTGGAGAGAACAACTCTGCGTATACATGCGAACGGAGGCACCTTCACTGGGCAAGCGATGACAAGCGATGAATTGTGTCACTGGGCAGCGCACTCTTCTTTGCAATGCATCGCGGAGGCTTCGCGCACACAGATAAACTGGTGCACTTTCACTGTGCTGCGTCACTACGGACCCTAGGATACCGCACAGCCATTTTGCAGTAACAACCATTGCTCCCGTCGTTTCAGTTGGTAAAGCGGCGGCCTTAATAGCCACCTAAGTGAAGCACCTGCGCTGAAGAACCATGCCGCAGCGCTGCGTGGCCATTCCCCTAATAGTCAGGAAATGGAAAGATCACTGTCATGACTGACTTTATCAATGATTAGAGTGCCTCGATGCGCGCGGGCATCAAGGCACCCTATCAAGGATAGCACTGCAGTGCCTCTGGCGACTGCTCACCGTATGAACTCCCTCGTGCGTGCGACGCTCTAAAATGTATCCGCTTGTAAGCTTTCGCCTCACTGTCGCCACTCGCGGCAAAAAAGTGCAAAATTTAATAATTGGCTCGATCTCTGTTTGTCATCAAACATTATGGTATTTCTAACGAAAAACAGATACTTGAAGAAATAAAGCGTTTCTTATTTTATTTGTTGTATTTGAACGTAATCGATTGAGGGAAAGTGTAGGCGCAACAATGCACCGCATGTGCCCTGTTCGCATTCGACGGAGGATAGAAAGATAATGCTCGAAAGAGCAGGCACGCCCTTTACGCGCCCTAGAAAGGCGTGGCAAAGTGGCTCACGGCAAGTGTGCAGATAGACAGCGGTACAGTCACGGTATTGCTAAATGGTGATAATACGTTGATATCAATACGCGGCGCTGGCGCGTTTTGCTGCGCAGTCTTCTGTGCTTGAAGCACGGAATCACTGTGCCGCGCAGGGTGCGCTCATATTGTCATACGCGGCTTTATCTCGACATTTCTTTTTGCCTGCTGTTCTTGCACGTTCCTTGCTATCTCCGTTCACTGACTGCAATCGGGCAAACTCGGGTGAAACTCGTACGAACGAGAAACTCGGCGCATCCTGCATAGCACCCCTGGTTACAATTTGCTTGAGGAACAAATGTGGCAACCCCAGCCCTCCATTCGCCACTTTATGAAACAAATTGCTACGGCTTGTACGTTCCCATGTTGACACCCAAATAAACGTCGCGAATACTCTATGCAGCTTTTGCACGGACATCCTCGTCAAACATAACGCTTGCATCACGTCAAAGACTTTAGCGAATAAAAACAAATTGCACACAGTGGCTCTTGCAAACACTGAAAATTTATGTCCTCCCCATTTTCCAGTCTGAGCTTTCACTCACACTACTTCGTTTTCCCAATATTCTTTGGTCTCACAGTAGTGTTTGATTGGAACACCTAGGTAGGTTCCTGGTGTTAACGCCCATTTCATTTTACAAAACATCTTCGGCGTGTATTGCCATCTCCCGTGCCAAAAACCACAACACTTAGTCCAGCTAATAGCACTTGCACTTGCATTACAAAATTTTTCAGCCTCTTTTACAACTTCTTTAACACTTTCATGGTCCGCACAAAACACTGCTACATCATCAGCATATGCTAAAACTCGAACTTCAGTTTTACAAAAAGTGTATCCTCGGATGTTTGGTCTTGTAAGCAGTCGCAAACAAAAGGGCTCGAGGTAGAAAGTGAAAAGCAGGGGAGATAAAGGGCAGCCTTGTCTCACAGATGACTGCAAAGGTATGCTTTCGCTTAACTGCCTATTTATTACCAGCTTCGCACTACAATCATTGTGCATCATTTTAACGCCTTCTGTAATAACGGTTCCAACGTTGACATGATCTGATATTGTGAACAAAACTTAGCGTACATCTTTATCAAACGCCTTGTATAGATCTAATCGCAACATGGCCACACGCCCATGCATTGTGTCGCAGCATTCAAGGACACTTCTAGCTATATGAACATTGGCAAACATTTGCCTGCCTTTTATACCGCAAGTCTGATGTGGACCTACAAGTGACTTAATTACACTTTGAAAACGTCGAGCTAAAACCTTCATGTGGATCTTGTAGTGCACATTCGTTAAGCTAATGGGGCGGTATGATTCTACAACATGTAACCTAATCGGATCATTTGTTTTAGGAATTAGTATTACGTGCGACGTTCGAAACGACGGAGGAGTTACTTTATCTCTGCAGCATTCGCTAAACAGTAGTTGCTGGTCCCTCGAGACACTCTGCGTGTATTCGCGAGCTTCTTTCACGCTCGAAAAAACTGTTTTATGTAGCACGTACTGAGCAACAGAAAGCTGTATCGGAAGTTTTTCATGTTGCTCTACAATTTTCTCATGGACACTTTGACAATTAGGACAGTACTTCTCGAGTTAGATAATTAATTACAATTAGGTAATTAAATTACAGTAACGAAAAAATTACTGACGGCTACTACACTGTACCGAAAACAATACGTGCTAGGTTTGCTTTGCGTAACGCCGTCCCTCTTTTTTTTTAATCGTGCTGCGTGATAGGTGGGACACCCTGTATTGATGCACCGAGACCATCGGGCCCAGGGACTTGATTGAACTTAGTTCCCGAATCGCCGTTTCAATTTCGCTTACTGTAATACGAGTTTCAAGGCCATGCAGAAGGTCGTCGTCTAGTCTCGGCATCAGCGATAGAAATTCTGTTCTGAAGCACTCAGTATTCGGTAATTTCAAATTAATAGATATCGGTAATTTTCGACAAACGTCCGCTTGATTATTTCACTTCAATTTGTGACTTCGTTTCGATAGCATATTTCCTTTATTTGTTTCGACAATGAGTGCCTTTTTTCATCACCAAGCGCCCTTTTGTGGAGCGTCTCCTCGAGCCACAGTCTTTCGTTATGCGCCCTTATCACCGCACCTCGATACGTTTCATCGTCCATTGCCTCGAGCTTAGTTTTTGTCTCTTTAATTTCTTTTGTGACAATCCCGGTTTGTAACACTCTATAGTAAGCATAAAACCTAGGGCACTGTAAAGCTCTTTTTCTTGCTGTTTTACTTTCCGCCGAAGCGTACATGATCTCTCAATCACAGCTCTTTTAATATTGCATTTGAACTTTTCCCCTACTTTAATAAAACTTCTAGACTCGCTTCGCAGCATGTTCACTATATAATCCTCGACTTTGGTCACGTACTCTTTATCTTCCAGTAGTTTATCATTAAACTTCCATAAGTGTCAATTAAACTTCGTAGCTATTTTCTTCATACCAATTGTAACCACGACTAGACAGTGGTCACTGAAACTGACATAGATCGTCTGAAAGTCAGAACATAATAGCGAACATTCGATAGGAACATATATACAATCTAATCTAGCATGACTACTTCCTTGAAAGTGAGTGTACTTCGCCTGGGCTTCATGCGTCAATATCAAGCCTACATCTTCAAGCTCATGCTCACTGACAATTTCTGTAAGTAACTCAGCGCTCTTGTCACGAAAAGAACGGTTTGTTGACCTGTCCTCTGGTCTGCAGACGCACTTGAAGTCGCCAAGCATTATTACACGCCTTACAGTCAATAGGAATGACTTAACCTGGAGAAAAAAAAAACTATCTCTTTCATGTATCACATTCGGAGCGTATACACATACAGCTCCCCAAGCCACTCCAGCCGATTTAAAATCGCATATCACAAGACGTCCACTCTCACATGAAAACACAGCATCAACAACGAGCGTTTCTTACAAAAGTCACACATCCACCCGCCCTTCCAACAGCATGACACACACAAACACCGTATCTGTTGCGATAGACTTCTGCAATTCTATCTGTCTGTTCTTCGCCTTCAATTTTGGTTTCCTGAACCGCGAGCAAATCAGTTTCGTGTTCTAGCGGAAGGCGGCACAGTTGCTGTTGTTTTCTACGCACAGACAGGCCTCTTACATTAAGCGTAGCCACACGTAAACTAGTCGCGAAGTTAGTAGCCATCTAAGGGATTGGGGGTCGCCGATCTGTCTACTCACACGTAAACCAGGGGAAATCCACATTCGTACTGGCGCTGGAGCTTTGTGTTGTCCCGATCAAAGACCGGGCTTATGCCGTTGTGGCAGGAAGAGCCTCCGCTATAGGGCGGAGGCAAAGCAGAGGGAATCCTACGCTCCGGTGGCACGTTCGGTTTGGGCTTGAACGGCCCGTGGCGCGTTGGGGTGCCTTCCGTGGAGCCTCCTCGCCGCGTTCACCATCCGGCCTTGATTCCTGGTTGTCTGAACCCTCGTGTGCTCGCTACACTGGTAAGCTTGAAGCTGCGGGCATCTCGGCGTTAGTGTCCTCCAAGTCGTCGCATTGCCGCCCAGTCGTAGCCAGACTTACAGCACTCACGTTGTCCGCTTTTTTAGGGGCGAAGCTCCTTATAGCGGCACCCGTTCGTCCCCGTCGTAGTAGGTAGCCACGTCTAGTTTTAGGGGCGAAGCTCCTTATAGCGGCAGCCGTTCGTCCCCGGCGTAGTAGGTAGCCACGTCTAGTTTTAGGAATTGCTCAATAGATGGCGTTGTGTGTCCGTATATGTATGTATACCCATATATACATATATATGTATACGTATAGTATAACCGGAAGCCGACTTCTGCTTCCGGTTCCACTTCCGGTTCCGCTTCCGGTTCCGGAAGCCAGCTTCCGGCTTCCGGAGAACGCTTCCGGCGCTTTATGAAAAAAAAATTCCGGAAGTTGTGTCCGTAGCGCGGAGTCGAACCAGGGACCCCTTGCTTCCGAACGCGCGCGCTAACCACTACGCCACGAAGCGCACATCGACACACACACCACGATGGCAATAAATACCCAACATTAACGAAAGGCCGCGTTTCTAGCGCGTTTCTAACGCGTTTGTGCTAGCGCGTTACGGCCCGTGTAAGAAGCTGGTGTAAGACGCTGTGGCCTCTCCGCCTTACCTTCAACGCGTTTCGAACGCGCTGCCCAAGGCGGTGGCAAGTCAAGTTCAAGTCGAGGAGCGTTTATGAATACGGGGGGTATACTCTCTCAGCAGTCATGTGATGGCGTCGGCAAACGCGGTGCACGTTCCGGCATGTGTAAACGGCTGCGTAAGACGCTGTGGCCGCTCCCCCTTACTAGAGAGTACTGCACGCTTCTAACGCGTTTGTGCTAGCGTCCCCTTAAGCGGGAGATCCGATGATTCCCTCCGGAGCTTCGCCCACTCATCATCATTCACCCCGTGGATATGCTGTGATTTTTTATGAATTGCTCAATAGATGGCGTTGTGTGTCCCTATATGTATGTATACCGATATATACATATATATGTATATGTATAGTATAACCGGAAGCCGACTTCTGCTTCCGGTTCCACTTCCGGTTCCGGAAGCCAGCTTCCGGCTTCCGGAGAACGCTTCCGGCGCTTTATGAAAAAAAATTCCGGAAGTTGTGTCCGTAGCGCGGAGTCGAACCAGGGACCCCTCGCTTCCGAACGCGCGCGCTAACCACTACGCCACGAAGCGCACATAGACACACACACCACGATGGCAATAAATACCCAACATTAACGAAAGGCCGCGTTTCTAGCGCGTTTCTAACGCGTTTGTGCTAGCGCGTTACGGCCCGTGTAAGAAGCTGGTGTAAGACGCTGTGGCCTCTCCGCCTTACCTTCAACGCGTTTCGAACGCGCTGCCCAAGGCGGTGGCAAGTCAAGTTCAAGTCGAGGAGCGTTTATGAATACGGGGGGTATACTCTCTCAGCAGTCATGTGATGGCGTCGGCAAACGCGGTGCACGTTCCGGCATGTGTAAACGGCTGCGTAAGACGCTGTGGCCGCTCCCCCTTACTAGACAGTACTGCACGCTTCTAACGCGTTTGTGCTAGCGTCCCCTTAAGCGGGAGATCCGATGATTCCCTCCGGAGCTTCGCCCACTCATCATCATTCACCCCGTGGATATGCTGTGATTTTTTATGAATTGCTCAATAGATGGCGTTGTGTGTCCCTATATGTATGTATACCGATATATACATATATATGTATATGTATAGTATAACCGGAAGCCGACTTCCGCTTCCGGTTCCACTTCCGGTTCCGCTTCCGTTTCCACTTCTGGTTCCGGAAGCCAGCTTCCGGCTTCCGGAGAACGCTTCCGGCGTTTTAAGGGGCGAAGCTCCTTATAGCGGCACCCGTTCGTCCCCGTCGTAGTGTGTAACCAGTCTTAACGCTAGTACCAGATGTCGGTATAAACTAAACGTATTGTTCAAAACGCCGTTGATTTATGAAATAAACCAACGAAACACGCCAGATGTTTTATGAGAAAAAACATCCGAAAGTTGTGTCCGTAGCACGGAATCGAACCAGGGACCCCTCGCTTCCGTCCAAGAAATCATAGAGGCACAGAGAAGTAATCAACTCCTGCGCCTCTCCCGAACACCCACGGGGCGAAACCTACTCCGAACTCTGGGGTGCGAGCCAAGCGGCACGATCCCGAATGAAGAGCCGTGGTGCCCCATTCCTGTAAGACTCGCGGCTCACATGCACCTCAAACCGTTGCCACGAAACATGAATGTTCAACGCTACCCGGGCCGACGCAAGGCGCGGGCCGATTACTACGCCCGGCGTTATCAAAATCGCGAAGACGTCCTCTACGTCGACGCCGCGGTCGGTCCGCTCGAAGGAACGGCCACGGTTGCTGCCATGACGGAGGACGTACGCATTAAACTCTCGGCCTCGGTTAAAACAGCGCGCACCGACGTTGCTGAGGGGGTCGCATTAGCCCTAGCAGTGGCGCATGCGGCCGCGGATTCTACCATTACAGAAATCTGCACCGATTCCCAAAGTGCATATCGTTACTTCCTTCAAGGCCTAGCGCCTAAGACAGTCACACATATTTTACAAAACATCCCTCCGCTTCCCCATCCGGTGACCATCACGTGGGTGCCTGGGCATGAGTGTGTCCCCTGGAACGAGCGCGTTAATGCGCAAGTCCGAGGTCTTTCCCTCCGGACTCCGGACGACCACTCACCCAAGCCCACGGAAAAACCAGGAGCGGGGATCTACACCTACCACCAGATTACCACGTATTACAGGAAAGGTAGACGAGAATTACCTGCCCCTCACCATTCCCTTACCCCCCATCAGTGTTCAATCTGGCGCCAGATCCAGACCAATGCCCTTATTTCCCCATATCTGGCACATTTATTTTACCCTGGTCTCAATAATCCACAGTGTAGCAGCTGCCAAGCGCCCCGGGCAGATCTTTTCCACTGTTTGTGGAGCTGCCCCAAGCCCATGGCGGTACAACCTATTCCCAACCCTTCCTTTTCCACGTGGGAGGCCGCTCTTCGGGCCACTTGCTCGGATGACCAGCTCTGGCTGGTGGACCGGGCCTGCCTAGAGATGTCGGCCAGGGGGCTCCCGGACATATAGGGGCCCAACCACATTTAAATAGATGAAATAAAGTTTTTATCCATCCTATCCATCCTCTCGCTTCCGAACGCGCGGCGCTAACCACTACGCCACGAAGCGCACATGGACACACGCACCACGATGACAATAAATACCCAACATTAACGAAAGAGTGCGCGTTTCTAACGCGTTTGTGCTTGCGCGTTACGGCCCGTGCAAGAAGCTGGTGTAGACGCTGTGGTCTCTCCGCCTTACCCCCGTATTCATAAACGCTCCTCGACTTGAACTTGACTTGCCACCGCCTTGGGCAGCGCGTTCGAAACGCGTTGAAGGCGGTGGCCAATCAAGTTGAAGTCGAGGAGCGTTTATGAATACGGAGGTTATACTCTCTCAGCAGTCATGTGATGGCGTCGGCAAACGCGGTGCACGTTCCGGCATGTGTAAACGGCTGCGTAAGACGCTGTGGCCTCTCCCCCTTACTAGAGAGTACTGCACGTTTCTAACGCGTTTGTGCTAGCGTCCCCTTAAGCGGGAGATGGTGCAATTATAATGAAGCGCGCTGTTATAAAATAGGAATGACGTCACATATGGCGCGTGTCATTGGTGGAAGTCAATCGTTCGAGTTAGTGCGGCGAGACTGGGCGAATTACACGGAAGATTCACGGTTTACCGATGATTCCCTCTGGAGCTTCGCCCACTCATCATCATTCACCCCGTGGATATGCGGTGTTTTTTTTTGTGATTCCACTGGCCCTGAAGCGCCTATCGGCTGAATTGCATCATTACTGGCATGGCTGGTTTCCTCAAGGGGTGCGGTTTCCTTGGAAGTTGATTTCTTGGTGGCATCATCTCTACCATTTCCACGGCTTGCCTCGACCGCGTCTACTTCGTCCATGATGTGTTCGGCAGCCTCGTCTCTGCGCACCTGGCCCATAACGTTAGCGTAGGTCCGCACGCACTGGTTCTCGTAGTGGCCGAAACGATGGCCGAGCCCACAATGTGGCACACGACAGTCTCTGCGTATGTGTCCGGTGCCGCGCCACCGGAGACAGAGCGGGGCTCTACCAGGAACATGTACGAGAGGAAAGAGACATCCTCAGCAACGCGCAGTTGATGGGGCAGGTCCTCTATGGTAATGCCAACCTTCAGTTTAAGAGTAACTGACCATGTTGTTAAAGCTTTGTCGACGCAGCCTTTAACCTTCCACTTATCACGGGAGATTTCTGTCACGCAAGCGCTTTCTATCCGGCCGCGGAAAAATGCCCTATAAACGCGTCCTAGGCAGGCGCGCAGGCGCAGACGACCCAAGCCTCCTCCAGTATGGTGGCGCCATCTAGGTATACCTAGATTTACATATAGGTATACCTGCACGCGCCTTATAAGGCGCGTGCAAACATAGCGTGTGCAGGCGCAGACGACGAGATGCGATTCAGACAATCCGCGCAATCAACGCGATCCAGAGCTGCTATAGCCTCCTCCAGTATGGTGGCGCCATCTAGTTAAGGTGCCTACAAACGCAGCGTGCTCAACATGTAAGTTGCGTATAGCTATTGCATGCTGCATGTAACTGGACCTCGTTCACTCAAGCAGGTTAGGTGACTATTTGTCACCAGCCCGTTTTGAAGATTCCAATAAACAATCATGGTCATCATCAACAACAACGTACCGTTCCACGGGTCAAGGAATGTGAGATGTGCGCCACGTATTCTGGTTACCTCTTCAGTACACGTTATGGCGTTTCCTCGCTAGGTACGAATCGCTGCTGAAGAAGCGAATCTTAGAGCTAGGTGCGCGGCTACAACCAGGTTTGACCGGGCTCAGCCGAATGCTGTGCAAAGAGCATTACAAGCCGCAGCTCGCCGTCGACGCCGGGAGGACAGTTCAGATCGTTCTCGTCAAAAGGAGACGAAGAGACTTTGCCGCCAAGACCCTGTGGCGCGTGCTGCCGAAATTGGAGCTACTCTTGAGCCACTCCACCAGCTTACGCTGTGACTGTGCTGTGTCTGCTGCGCAGGCCTGTGACTTTTTTGTGTGTTAACCCCGCGGTTTCTAGACTTTTATTCTTAACTGTACAGGTGTGGCAAACACGTCGCCGTCTACGCTTGTCAGAAAATGGCTCAAAAATGACTGATGCCGCTCAATGTTATTCTGATAGTCTGCATAAAAGCACTGATGTATTCGCGGGCTAGAACCCTGGCTATGCTGGCACTCAATTCTACAAAACATTTATATATATAGGCATATCGCAAGACGCCAACGAGAAAAGACACCAAGGACAGGATAGGGGAAATTACATGCGCTTAATAATTGAACTAGACATTATGCTGTCCCCTATGCTGTCTTTGGTGTCTTTGTTTCTTGGCTTCTTATGATATGACTAATAAGCATCGGGCCCCTCGCTTTCTTTTTGTTCATTACATAGCTAGGGTCTCAAATCCGGCAGCATTGATGCTTTCAGGTAGCATGTGCTGGTTGACTGACCAGCTGCCTTCACCCAAAATGTTCCCATACACATGACAATCGCCTGCTACAATCACAGCCGCTCGCCTCGCCGACGCGCGATTTGGCAGGTGTCGCGGAAACAGTCAAAGCGGAAAACCCCGACGAAAAACAGCGTGACTTGTAGTCGCCGGGCCCTTCAGTGTCCCGCAGTATACGGGTCAATGGGCTTGATGCGCCACCCGGACGCTGGTTGCTGCCCTTCCCTAACCACCGATGAATGTGTGCCTGCATTTAGAAGACTCCACATTGTTCAGCACTTATTTGCACGCCCGCGTCAAAGCTGGGCACCTGTCCAAGGTCCATCGGGTGTCGCGGGCTGAAGTGGCGAAAAAGCTTACTGCTGCTACGTTTTAGTTGGCTATGTTTGGACGGGGGCCAACCGCGTAAAGCTCAGCCTTTCGGCAACCAGCGTCTGCCCCAACTGTGCTCTGCGCGAAGACCTCGAGCATCTCTAGCTGCGATGACCGGTAGCTTTCATTTAGACAGGTACGAGGGCATCATAAAATTATTATACAAGACTGGGGGAAGAGACTGGAGAACCTATCACGGCAAAGAGCATTGAGGGAGGCCACCGCCTGCCCCTTGCTGAAAGCCGAAATCTACGAGTATAGTCTTGCAGCTGGCTCGTTGTATCAAGTGTGACAAGATACGCAAAGCAAGGATCATTGGTTTTGAAGTTAGTTTCCAAGATGCAAACTAGATGTATGTGAATGAGCACTTGTGGGCAAATGTGAAACGTATTCTTGGTCAGGCAATCGCTCGGAAGCACGAGAGAGATTGGAGGTGTGTTTGTGTGCGTAATGGCCGTCTTACCCAAGGCGGCCATTCCCAAAGGTAGTTCTTATTTATAGAAAAGGGGGGAGGCAAAAATACTTTAAATAATTACGGACCGATTTCTATACCTTAATGGTGAATCTTAATGGCAAATTGACGGGGACCATAGGAGAAGGCGACATCGAAACTTCAAAAATTACCCCTGGAAATATCTCTAGACTTAGAAAAGGCATTCTATTTTCTAAATTGTGAGCTTCTTGCTGAGAACCTCTTACATTACAGTACTTCTGGCCAACCGCTAGAGTTTATTATGACGAAAGCCTTATATGTCTCGTTTTAAGGTGCCCTTGAAAAAGTTCCAAAAATGGTAAAAATATGTAGAAAAATTGAAAACTCCTCAACGTAATTACAAACACCATAACACTATACATATTTACTATACATATTTCATAGGTAAATGCATGATTATAAATATTGATAAATGATCCTGATAGTGAATAAATTAATTATGATTATTGATGGCAATGCAAAAAATGGGTCGAAAACACAAAAAGTGACCAAAGACCGAGAATTAATTATGGTAATGGGTGTAAGTATGGTTATGATGATAATTCTAATGATAAAAAATCGGTATACATAGAGGTGATTGAGGCGAATTAAGAATGAATTGATTGTAAATAAAGGGGTTTAGATAAAGGGAGCTAAGATAACGAAGAGTAAATGCGAGTGAATTAAGAGTAATGAAATGAATAAGGTGGTGGCAGGATGAATCAAGAGTGGTAAAAATTCTAATTTTGGAGTAATAGAGCAAACAAAGTGTGATGGATAAAACCGAGTGAATTAAGGTGAACTAATCAGTGATAGGGTGAATCAAGAGTGAATCAGGTGTGAATTAAGAGTAAATCAAGGGTTTATGGAGTTGGGGAATGACTCGAAAAAAAATATGCGAGATTTCAGAGTCCAACTGAGAGTGATTCAGTGCTTTTAAACTCGGCAAAAACAGTACTACTCCGTGTTTCAAGGAAAAAGATAGTTAATACATTTTTATATTCCATTCATAACAGCCCCATCTCAGAAGTTGATAAGTTTAAATACCTCGGCGTTACGCTAACAAACAAGTTCACGTGATCAGCACATATATCAGATATCTGTGTAGCAGGCCTGAGAAAACTGTGCTCCCTCAAAAGAAAACTTAAAAATGCATCAATTAGTACAATACTTCTAGCTTACAATGCTTGCATAAGGTCAAAACTCGAGTATGCTTCCGTCGTATGGGATCCGCATTATAAAAAAGATGTTATGCAACTTGAAAAACTTCAAAGGCAAGCAGTTAGATTTATATTCGCAAAGTACAAACGACTACATTCTCCTTCAGATTTAATGAAACTCAATAATATACCGACGTTGGAAGCCCGAAGAAAAGTTAGTCGCCTTTCATTCCTTCATGGCTTTCTGTAAAAATTAACTTAGCTCTCCCAAAATCTGTTAGGCGCCTTAGTACGAGGACAACGCGACACAGTCGTGAGCGTTCCTTAGCACCAATCTTCGCTCGCACAAACGCATTTCGATATAGTTTCTTTCCACGCACAGTCGCGGAGTGGAATTCTTTGCCAGCCAGCATATTTACCTCTGATGATTTTGTTAATGAAATGCAGCCCCATGTTTTGAATTTCTCACCTCAATACTTAGTTTATGTATGGTTATTTTGTTATTTTGCTACTACATGTGTATTGTGTATTTCCCTTTTTATTACCACATTTGTTAAACAATTGTCATGACACGGGTTTTAATTTTCTTTACGATACGTACTATTTCTTGTGTTAATCACTTGCGTTGTTTGATAGTCAACTTTTGTATTTTACATAAAGCCACTCCTGTTCGAACCAAATCATTGGCTTGCAGTATTTCAAATAAAATAAAATAAAATAACAAATGCTAATTCAGGGTACGAGTTTGGTGAATCATAGCAAGGGTGACTTGCAAAAAAACATGACTTGCAAAAAATTTCCGTAAATGGGGGTTTCAGAGGGACGATGGCTCAGCAAAAGAGTGCTGAGTATTCGTGTCATTGAGTTAGCCGCGCTCTAGCTTTCGCCTTGAAGTCGTCTCAGTTGTAGCATAAGGAACCCCTAGTAATTTTTTTTAATTTTATTTATTGAGTAGTCTTCAATAACGTTTCATCAATGGGCATCACTCAAATGTCAAGAACATACACTCACGGGGGCGCCAAAAATGTCTTGCATTGGGTTCATTTTTGTTTGGCGTACAAATTTGTGACGTTAACTTGGACAAACGCGCTAAATGTGTAATATTTGCAATGATACAAGTACGAGTCAACTGAAAACCGCAAATGTATAACAACACAGCGAAAGGTGGCGCCCGTGGCCTGTACGTTGGCAGACATGTTCCTAACAGTGCGCCCGATGTTAACTAGGTGGCAGCATCGCGCAGCTGCAGAAATCCCGGCACAGGAACAGTGCAAGAATGACCACCTCACTAGCAACTTGCACCAGGGAGGAACAGCGTTCGGTTATTTCTTTTCTGCATAGTTCAGGTGTGAAAGCTTATCGAAATTCATCGCAAAATGAAGGTTTATTATGGTAACGCATGTGTTTCACAGCGGCAAGTCTACACGAATGGAGTCCCAAATTCGCAAACGGTGTGATGTCCGTGACCGATGCTCGTCCTCTAAGGCAAACTCCCGTTGTGACTACAGAAAACATCGCAGCCGCTGAAGCCATCGTGATGGAAAATCGCCGAGTGACGCTGAATGACATTGCAGCAAGTGTAAACATCAATCATGGTTCAGCATACCACATTGCGCATGGTGTGCTCGTATTTCACTAATGTCTGCAAGATGTGTGCCCCTGCAGCAGACACCTGAATTGAAACAGCAACGTGTTGATGAGTGTGCACAACTTTTGCGACGCGTTGAGCAAGAAGGGGATGCCTTCCTTTCAAGAATCGTCGCCGAGGCCTAAACTTGGGATCATTATCACCAACGAGAAACCTAGAACATCGGTTAAGGGAGACCTCACGTTTAGCCACCCGCAGAAGGTAGTCCGCCAGAAAGATCCATCATGGTTTTGGCTTGATGATGGACGAATCTGGAACCAGTCGAAGCTATCCAGGGTACCTGTAGCTTCAGCCACATGGAATCTGCAGCATAATTCTATTTCCGAACTCGCGACTCCGTCGTCGGCATCTCAGCAGCCCAGCAATTACGCCTCAACAGCTCCACCCGAAGCCTCGCCAGCTGCGCCCCCACGGTACGAGCTCCAGCGCCAGCTGTGTCAGAGGACCCTGTGCTTCAACGTTAGGTCCAACCACCGAGGAACAGAAGGCCTCCAGATCGATACCGGCACCACATGTAGCTTGTGTGCTAGGTGCAGGCGGCTGCAGTGCCAGAGAACTTGAGTGCTGCATGAACTGTGTGCAGACGGTCGCCTGTCTCTGCGAACGTTGTTGTTGTTTTCTTTTTTTGTATTGCTTGTTCTAGGCCATGCTGTATAGTTGTTCCATACAGTATTATAGTGAAGGGCTCATGCCATGTATGGTTGCAGATAATTTAAATATTTGTAAATACTGCACATCAATACTAATCTACTATTACTTACCTTCTTCTTGTAAGGAGGGGAAGATGTAGTATATCAGTTTCAGTTTCTGTTTACCCTTACACGCCGCCAGTGGTGCCAGTTTTGTCACCTTTATATGTACTTGCCTCCGAATAAAGAGGGGGTCTTGTTCCGTTGTGGCCATGACTGTCTTCATGGTTCCTCTGCGTCTTCCACCGAAATACAAGGAAGGAAGGGCTCTGACTTTTCTACCTGCAGTCGAATCGAAATGCCATGGATTACGGTCCGCAGGTGAGATGTAGACAGTGGACAAAATAGACAGTTTGTTATCCATGATACATAGATACCTTTATGCGATAACAATTACCTTGCGGGGAGCGTCCAAGTGTAAAGCTTAAAAACTAAAGTTTTTGCCCTTGGTTTTGCGTCAATCTTTTTAACCTTTCTTAACACGTCTTGTGATGACCCTATATTGAACAAAGATTGGTACAAAGGTATTGGTAACAAAAAAAACGCCCAGGCGCTCTTTGTACAGTTTCTTTTACAGCGAAGCTGTTTACCTCTATCCCCCGTATGTATCCCCCGTATGTATCCCCCGCATGCGTTCCTGGGGGGTACCCTGGGCGGCTAACGTCCGTATCACGGCGCGTGGACAGGACTAGAGACGGGTAGGGGAGCGGGGGAAAGGGTGCGCCGACGGCGCCTGTGCTCGTGGCCTGCGTTTCTGTGGTTATAACGTTACGTGCGCCGGCGGTGCCGGTGCGGCTGTAGCAGCGGTTGCGGCAGATGCATCGGAGGTGCGGTGACCGCGGCTGCGCTTGTGTCGGCGTAGTGTGGTGCCGTATGAAAAAAAAAATTATGATTTTATAATGTATCCAGCCGATATATGTAGCTAAGTATGCAGCATGAACAGCTTCGCTGGTAATCCATCCTCATATGAATGTTGCGGCCCCAAGAATTTTCCGTTTTACCGAGTACAAGTACTCAAACAAAAACGCGGCCTTTAAAATTTTGAAAGAGCTTTACCACATTCAAAAATCCAGTCACTTAACAGCACATATTTTTATTCGACCAATAAATAACTTTATGTTCGAACAGTTTTCTTTTATTTATTTATTACAGTGTGCGAAAACTCGTTTCTTTGGTCGCGGAGGAAAATAAAACGAGACACAATTTGTCTAATAAACAAGTGACACGAGCACAATACATTTCTTCGAACTCAGAGGAATAAACTTAGCAACCTGTTTGTTCCCAGGTCAATTTCAACACAATACGGCAAATATCCTATGGAATTTTTCCGAGCTCACACGCGTCATACAGAGAACTTCGAACACGTTCCGTATTTTGAATATCAAAAAGCGGTTGCATACCGGTTCCCATATAAAAAATCGGCCGCATATTTGCTTGCTTCACTGCAAAGGACGTCGACAGACGATAGTCTTCTGCCGCCCCTGATCCGTAACACCCTATCACTCCTCCCATGATGGATGCAATGGAGGTCTCGCTGAATTCAATTCAATTTTCCCGCATTCGCCCTGCTCTCGTGCCATCTGTTGGGACCTTTTATTACTGTTGACTTAAAGCCGGCTACAGAGCCGCGGCTTCAGTCGGCTTGTTTTTAACGCGTAGCGTCTCTTCGACACCATTTCTGACACGTTGATTTTTCATTTACTAACGTAAAAACCAGTCCAATGTGTATTCTTAATTGAATGAACGATGTGGATCGTGGTTATGTACATATATTTTGCCTCAAATACGCCTGAGGTTTCCTTTGCGCTGCATAATGCTGGCGTGTATGACAGGTGCGACTGGTTTCACAACAAATCCGTGCAGGGACGTGGCCTCGCCTCAATGACGTATCACCATTTTCGTTTCTTTTTTTCCTCTCTGTTTGGCGGCGCGGTGGTGTGCGGCGCCTCAGTTCGGATCAGCTCATTCCACGTGAGCGAGAAATTGGCGCGCGTATCATATTCGCGGCGTGCGTTGTTGTTTTTTTTTCGCTTGTGAAGGCGCGGAATGCAACGATGAGTGAGCCTCCTGACCGACAGAAGGTGATCGAAAAGTACCTCCAAGGGTTACATCATCATGAAGACGGCTACTCCCATGGCTACCTGAAGTCAGACGATGAGCTTCAGCTTTTTGAGAGGTCCTTGGCTGCCGTCAACGAGAGGTATGCTGTGCGGACATCACGAGACCTGAACAAGCCGTCTAAATGTAAGGATGTATTGACTGCTTCTTATGTTTCGCTCTGCGCGGAGATTTTATCATTGAAAAACGCAGTAGTAATTTTAACCAGGGACTCAGCCCGGCAGAGCTACTTGTTTTCAGTTGCGGTTATTGCGCAACACTAGACAATTGATTTATCTTGATTCGGCTTTTTGAAGATCGGGTTATCATTGTTCAGGTTACCGGTTCAGAGTTCCCCTGGCACCGATTTATTTCCGTTTGAGTGGAGCATTGTTCTGGTTACCGCGACATGGCCCGATCCTCAGAAATTTTGATATACGTAAAAGTAACTGAACTGTTATTTTCAGGATGGGTGAGAAAATCGGGCAATACGATAGCCACATCATCTAAGCAGAGGCACGTTTTCCACTTTAGACCACGCAGAAGGTTGTCCATCATACGCTCAAATGGCGCGGGGGCATTGCACAGCTCGAAGAGCATGACACAAAATTCATATAAGCTATCTGGTGTCACCAACGTCGTTTTAGGTTGGTCGTGTAGATTTATGTGTGGATTTCAATGAAATGTTCACGGGTAATCACAATTAGCGCATTGTATCCATTAGTTGGTTCTAGTCCATTTAGCTATAATGAGGCATGGCTGTATGAGTAGCAGACTCTTGATTTCTCATGCTTATTTGAATAGCCGGCAGTTCTGTCGATTGAGTTCCTCTGAGATTTCATTCCGTAGAATCAGATTCAGGGGAATGTATCGATTGGTGTGACTTCTTCGCCATGACGTATAATGCTTTACTGCCGCCTTTTCATGTTATTGACATGACGCCTCAGCACTCTGTTATCTCCTGTCACGACAGCACAGTATCTCTTTCCGTATGCCGTCTTTACCACTGGTTAAAGTGATGCTGCGTAGCTGGAATTTTTTCTAATACATATTAAATCGCCCGACGTTCTGTCAATCGTTTGTGGGTTCTTTTTTTGTTGTTGTTGTTTTTTGCAATTCTTATCTTCCTCCTTCTGTCCGTGTACTCTTTAGCACACTGTCGAGTTGTGAACGTAACTTCCTTCCAAGCATCAATTCTGCAGGCATTTTTTTTTCTGTTTTATTTGCGCCAGGGTGAATCGGTGTATGCTGTTTCGCCAGAGCGATTTGTTAGGCCGTAGCCTTTGAAAGCTAGCTTTGCTTACGATAAACAAGGCAACCCCTGAATTCCCTTCCATCCTTAGGGGTGCACCGTCTAAAGTCGCAGTCACCATATGCTTAGGCGCTGTTGTGATGTACTCTTGCGTGTGAAAAACAGCATGAAATCCCTCTAACTCATCGGCGCTATCATCCGTAAGCTCAAGTTGATTTCTCGGCTTCGCTTAAATTGTTGTTGGCTTTCGCAAGAGAGACATACTTTTTCAGGAGTCTTTCTTGTGATATAAATTCCAGACTACGATTGTGTAACCACACTGGTCCGCCTTGTGATTGCCACTGAATCGGAAATAGTCAATTGACTTCTAATTTGTGTCTTTCGTAATCAGTCAGTTTGCCTAAAAAAAGAGCAAATTATCAAGATCCTTGATCAGGATCTTGAAGACAGATGCCTTCCGGGTATCTCCGGCGAAAATTCTGAACTTTTATTGGCCGCGAAATCAAGCGGAGTGGCCACCTTGCGGACACTAGCCGAACGGGGACGCCGTGGATGGCGTGTCGCGTCGACTTCTAGTCACTGCTAGTTTACATGTGCGCGTAGGGCGTACATGTAAGCCGGAAATCACGGTCCCAGAGGCGCGCTACGAAGTGCAGGGTGACACAGTCGTTGACCTTTCTTTCGCGTTACCGGTGGACTGATACGGCGAACGTGAGGTCCGCCACACCACGCTTCATTCACGCAATGCACCGCACCGGAACCCAGCCTCTTTGCCAAGTGGTGGCAATAGGACGACTGAGGGATGCGTGGCTGCGTCGTTCTGTCTAAATGCTACCTGAAAAATTGGAGGACGAATAAGCTTCCCCTGTAAGAGTGGAACGCGATAGCGTTTTACAGGCCCTGTTCGCATCGGATTTTTTAGTAGGTTTCACTGCAACACAGAACGTTAGAAAGCCACGTGACAAAAACCAAGATTACACCGATCCCCTCAAAGTCGGCTTGACTTTTAAACACAAACGCATTGCTGGGAAGACATTCTCACAGGGGCAGCATAAGTCGTGTTATATTAAAATGTGAAGGCCCTAGGACCTTTTTTATTATTCTATTAATTGTTTGCCATTACCCCGACGCGCGCGCGTGTCCAAAACGCATTAGGCAGGCCAAGTCCCAATTTGACCTGCCGAGGATGCGAGCGCCATCTGGATAAGATTTTCGCAAGTAGCCTACCCGAGCGCGCCGCTGTTGGTATAAGGTATAAATGCGGGAAAAGGTGGTTTTTGTTTGAGTTTCCTCGTAGCAGAACTATGTTTTCTCGTACACTCAAATAACAGTTCGACGCCACCATGCCTGTAGCTTGTGGTTAAGTCGTACTTTGCCATTTTTCTGACGGATTTCACTGTGAGAAATTTCATTTTTGTTCACCGACACCTTGCACCACGCGGAGGGGCTACACGGTTCGTGGTGGTTCGGGATGATTTTCTCCGCCACGGACGCCGACATACACGCCGACGCCGTATTTTCTGTGGCACGGGACCCTTAACGCTATCGTGTTAACACATTTAGAGCACTCACACTGCCAGGGACGCACTCGCTGGCAAACTGCAATCCTGTATGGTTGCGCTGCCCACGAAGCCAACAGTCGGTTTTTCGACAATATGGTGCTTGTGTTGCCGACTTATTCTATGGCGATAGCAATTATATGGACACTCTAGCCGAATTTGTGCCATCGCCGTCGTTGCCATGAGGTTCCGTATAAAGTCCACGGTCGATAAAATCATCGCCGCTCGCCGTACACTGTATGTGCGAATGAATGCATGCGACGGTGAGCCGGCAATCACGGCTCCCGCACACAAGGGCGGGAAGCGGGAAGGAAGCGCACGGTCTTCGAGTCGCGCACAACGCTCCCGAAGGAGGGTAGGGAGATGGAGGGGCCGCACGCTCCCGCCACGCCGGAAGGATCCGGGGGAAGGGTGGGCAGGTAGAGGGCCCGCGCTTTACTGCGGACGCGCGCTCCCGTCGGGCTGGAAGGCTCCGGGGGGAGGAAGAGGAGGGGGGCCCGTACTGCGCTGCGAGCGCCCGCCCGCGCCGCTGTATCTTGAAGGCCATCTTCGGTGGGGGCAGAGTCCGCCGTGCCGCGTTTTCGCGGCTAAGATCGCGTTGATGTGACCGCCGGGACAAAGCTCAATTCGCTCGCTGCTGCGCTGACTCACTCCAGCGTTTTGATAGCGAGTTTCCGCGGTCATCTAGTGAGTTGCGTTCATGTTTGCTTGTGTGCGCTGGACACCATGCTTGTTAATTTAGCTAGTGTGCCTATGTTTACAAGTTTATAAGGCAGATAAAACTACTATCCTTACTTTGTTTGGCTGTCCACTAATTTACTATCGCAATCAATGCGTCGCCTTTCGGGCGAAACTGCGACTTTTTCTATCCTTCGTGATGAGCCAAGCTTGAAGTGATTTTACAGCACATGCCACGTGGGCGCGCTCTGCCCTCACTACCTTATCGGCGCAGACGCCTCGCCAACAACTGAAGCTACACTGCTGTAAGCCTGTATCATTTTCCCATAGACGTATGCAGTACATGTTACAATTTGGGAAAGAAAATTTATGCGGTAACACCAAGGGCAGTGCATTGCTTTTGGAAGCTCAAGCTGGCTTCATGTCGAAAAATATACCGCAACGAACGTTTGCAACAAGCTGAGCCATGTGTCTGCTGCAAAAAAAAATCCAGAGATGATTCAGCGCATTGTAATCAAAATGTTCACCTAGCCATAAGCGAAGGGAACGACCGCTTTCCAGCTTTACTGGAGTTCAAAGCCGATCGGAGTACCGACTGGCCAGCAGTCGAGGTAAACAAAAGGCTTCAGTGTATACATTGGCAGAAAAAGCTGAGAGGGATGGGCTTGGGATTGTTACAGGCATGGGTAAGTTTACAAGAGAGCGATAGCAAAGTGCAAGGCTGCAATAGATACAGTGAAGCCTGATGAGCTGGCACAGGCTAGGCGACTGTGTGTTGTCACCTCGTTTTAAAGAGGATGCCAACATAAATAATCAATCGCCTTCACATTTATAAACACTACAGGATAATGTCTCTGTCACCTCGTGGTAGCTTATTCACTATGGACTTCTATCCCTGAATGCGCTTCGCAATGGTAGACGTGGCGTTCCGGTAACAGCGGATTTAAAACTAAACGTCCTTCTAGGGCTCCTGGCATACGCGGTCTCCTTTACCACTGGCGCTTAAAAATAACCCCGAGCCCCTCCCTACAGCCTCCCTCATAGCCCGCGATTGGCTTGAGAAGCTAAACCCCCTAATTTAGTTTATTATATTCACGCAGCACCTTTCAAGGCGGCGATCAGGGTGAATGCCAGTACTTTAACTACTTTCATGGAACCGTTCCACTCCATCTGGAACAGCCCCCATGATGCCATTAGAATGCGAAAGACACTATGTCTTCACTAGCGACCCAACAGTCTAGGATACCAGCCGAATAAATTATATCCCTTTATCTCAGCATGAGCACCCGAACCGCCAGTGACGTAAGGTCTCAGCTGAGTGGCCAATGTCAAGGCAATCACTTGAAGAAAAGATACTTGACAACTGCAAGCACTTGCAGTGACGTATAAAAGTGCTTACCAATGGTTGAGTTATGTCTTTATGCATCACGTCACATCTGTTGAATCGTGATTAAATAGAGCCTTCTAAAATAGTATTTCCACGCACAATATGAAAGCTACTTTTCCTATCGCGTCGTGTTCATAAGATTTCAACTGAAGTTCCGAATGATTGCCACAAGTTCTTCATGACGGAATTAAACATCCAAAGGTTGTGCCATAGTATAAGTAAATTCTTGTTCTGAAAAAAGTCTGCTTCGTGGTATGACGGGTGGTGTTGTACTTGTCGTTCCTCTCCTGCACAAAAAAGGCGGAAACTATGCCCCGTGTTAGAAACGCAGCCGCAGCAGTTGCAACGGTCACACCAGCCTTGCACCAGCTGTTGCCCATTTCCTCTGAAAGCTACTTTTCTCTCCATTGCCCACATGTGCTCAATGAGGCGTTGTTTGAAATCTACCGTGCTACCGCATTTAAGCTGTCGTTGATCGGAGTTGAGTCATTGTTCAATAGGCGACAATTACCTTCCATTATTATCTCTCTCTGATTTAATTTAAGCGTAAGTGACTTGACAGAACTGATAGCAGCTTCACCGAAAAAGTTAACAGCCGGTAGGCGGCACCTTCGCAGTCTCTTCTGGTGCCGTACCTTGGCTGAAATTTCGCTGCTCGGAATAATTTGTCTTGACGTCATGCCCGGCACACGCACCCCGGTACCCATTAGTGAACCACCCAAGAACGAGACTACAGCAGTCGTCAAGACAACCAGCCACTTGCAAGACCGTTGCTGGATTATTCCTTTTGTTGTAGCTGGCGTAACATTCCTTACAACAATCATCGATTCTAACCGAGGTTACCTTTACGTGCTTTTTATGGAGGAATACCAAGCCGACCATGCCACAGCATCATGGCCCGCCAACATTCTCCTGTCGGCAAGTCTTCTTTCCGGTATCAAACTTTTATATTTATTTTCCCTTTAGGATAGCGAATAACTAAATGCCTTTTTTGCATACTATGAGAAACATACTCGTGCATTTCTGTGTACATTGGTCGTCCGAAACCCGATAACTCAATTCCTTAAAAATACAATCATCTTGTTCCGTATGCCACAAGCTCCAACTAGAAATCTAATTCGCGATTTCAAACCTTTTCCGGGTTCCCTCATTACTCGGGTGATGAGCACTTCGTTCATTGCACGCTTCACATCAATAAGGCTCGTCACTAACATTTAGCATCTCTTGTCAGGACTTCGGGGGAGACAACTACCAAAGAAATGGCAGATCCGAGCTACCTCCTTGCCTCTCTCTATATATTTGCATCGAGCCATAACTGCCCCGAACGCATGGTTTTCTAATATGTATCGAATTTTCGAGAATGTGTTCAGATGTAATGTGATTTGCGTGATGCACTTGAGAACAGCGCTCCATAAAATGTCCTAGTTTTCTGGTCTGGCTTTGATTGTGACTGATAGTAGTTGTAGTGCCAAGTATACATCTTGGCCGCAGTGCTGTTGCCGAAAAAAAATCCATTTGGGGATACCGCTCCTCACTAATAGAAGCATTAGTTTTTATGGAGAGATACTGCATAAGAGCGCAGAAAGTTATATGGTAAGAAATGCGTATACTTATCATTCAGGGCACTGCAATTTGCGGTGAACTCTTCAGGCGTGCGCAGGAAAGAACACCATGTGTAACAGGTGAGGCCGCTTAGAGTCCAGTAGTTATAGCCACACACAGACGCTAACCCTGTGCGGAAAGGGCGGCGACTGTCGGACCAGTATTGCCCGCTCCAGCACATTTCAATCTCCTAACCCCTCCGTATCGATCATGGTACGTATGTTCTCTATTTATCCGAAAGCATAACCCCCCCCCCCTTTTCTACGACTATCGTGTTTACGTGACCTTTCATGTGAAAGAGCGTCGACCGCACCTCTATTAGTCCAAATATTATGGCCGCGAAGAAAGTATGCCCCGAGCCCTTCATTTCTGGGGGGGGGGGGGGGGGGGGGGTTGTTATAACTATTGGGTCTTCCTCGATGTCGGGGAGCCGGGCAGAGAGCGGTGTCCGACATGTGGAAACACGCAAACGAACGGCGCGGGCGTCTGGAGACTTTGCCCCGGAATGACCACGACGGCGCCTCGGGCATGTGCTCTTGCCGACGCAGCCAAACCTGACAGCTGCTTTGTGTACGGGTCCCGGGGTCGTTTCACACTCGGTAGTACTGTCTATCGAGGGAGGGAGGGGGGGGCGACTCATTAGTCACCGTCAATTTTGTCATATACGTGGTGTTTTCGCGACCATCTCTGGTCGCTTAAACTCTGGCCCCTATTGGATCATATCGGATTGCCTGATTGGTATGAGTAGGCCCTTGGTGGAGAAGCCTACGTCTCTCGCGGGACCTTTGAATGCTGGGGAATCCAATTTAAGGGCGGGGTCTGAGTAGTTTCGGGGTGAGCAAGGATACAGCAGCCCACGGCACCACTTCACCCCAAAAGTCCAGGCCGGGCAGGAAGGCCGTCGACGATCGGTATGACATCGTTTTGTGCATAAGATGTGTGTGTACAGTGCAAAATTTAACTACTGCCAAGGTAATAAATAAGGTAGTTTTTTGATGTTACCTCACATCGTCGTCGTACCTGCCGATCTGCACTTGCCCTTGCCGGAGCTCATCCCCCTTCATCATCATCTCCCTGGTGAGCTGATGCGTCCGAACACTAACAGCTGCGTCACTTCGCTACAAAGTGGTGGAGGTTGCTGGGTAGCAGGTCCAAGCTCTAATATCATGGGCCGTGCATGGTAACAAACGTCAGAAACTAATCTCTAACTACTCGACTTTAACCGAACCTTCTACTGTTTTAGCTACCATATCCATCTCTCAAGCTAAACCTTTCGTCGGACTGCCAGTCTTTAGAAGCACGCCAGAAGAATCAATCGCCGAGTTGCTCCTTTGCTACGGACATGTAGCCTCACCGAACAACTCGGATGAAGCGACAAAAGGAAGATTTTTGTATCTGGCATTGGATGGAGACGCAAAAATTGGCACACCACTCAAATTTTAAGCACACGGGGCGGCCAGCCCGGCCGCAATATGTCAGAGAGTCAGCTTCTAGCAGTGCCCATACGAGCAAATGGTACGGACACAAAACTCGTGGTTGATACTGGCTCGTCGGTAAATGTCATCACGTCACATTTCGCTGAAATAGCCTGTGCTTCATCAAAATCAAGAAAAGACATCTTCAACAGAGAAATTGGCGGAAGCTTGCTTTCCCCCCAAGGCGAATCTGAAATAACTCTTGATTTTGACACCACGTATATTCACGAGAAGTTTTTAATCGTCCAGGACTGTCCCTACGAGTTATTACGTGGTCTCCCGTTTTGTCGAGCAGTCTGACTTCTTGTACAAGAAGTCCCTTTTGGAGAAATCTACATAAGATTTCTCCAAAAGGGCTCGAGCTCCAACTTAACCGTGAATTTTTCCGGTTGCATGTAAACTCGACCACCCTCGCGCACAATGATGTACTTAGTGCACGATGCCACGAGCACGTTCGCATTGAACCTCGGATTGAAATCGCTGTCCAAGTAAAGATCGCTAGGGACGGAGTCCATCTCGTCGAACCAAACAGCACGTTCAGAAACGGACTTCAAGTCGCATGTACCCTGACCGAGATCGTGCATGGGATAGGCGTGATTCGCGTCGCTAATCCCACCATGTCGCCAGTAAATTTGCTCAGCAGAACAAAGCTGGTATGGGCCACTCCTATACACAAGCCCAACTAGCAGTCATTGTGCCCAAGGACACGCAAGTCTCGCAGGGTTTTGGCGTGGAGACTGGGGGTCACCTGCTTCCACAGGAAAGGGGTTAGCTGCTTTCGCTCATTGACAAGTACCGTCATCTATTCGCTGGTGCTAACAACCCCATTCAGCAGACGCATGTGGCTGAACACATTATCGACACAGGCGATTCTCGAACAATTCACCAGCATCCCTACCATCACTCTCCTATGGAAAGGAAACTGATTGAGAAGCACGTACAGGAAATGTTGCGCGATGGGAGAATTAGAGTCAGTTCCTGGTCATTAGCAGTCCCTGGTCATCGCATGTCGTCCTCGTAAAAAAGCCAAACGGGACATGGCGTTTCTATTTCAACTTCCGAAAGGTGAATGAAGTCACCGAGAAAGATGTGCCGCGGATTGATGACATTCTCGACGTGCTACAGGGGTCAAAATACTTTACTGCACTTGATCTGACGTTGTGTTATTGGCAACTGAAAATCAAGGAGGAAGATGAGTTAAACACCGCATTTGCCTGTGGGCCCGGCTTGTATGAGTTCAACGTTGTACCTTTGGTATATGTAACGCCTTGGCCGCGTTTCAGAGAATTATTAGCAAAGTACTCAGTGGTCTGCTCTGCAAGGTGCGTTTGGCTTACTTGCATGACATCGCAACATCGTAATTTTCTCTAAGACCATGACAACTCATTTGCGCGATCTGGAAAGCGTATTCTCGGCCTTCGACGTGGCGAACTTGCGCCTGATGCCGGAAAAGTGCACGTTCGCTCGCCAGGTGATGAAATACCGCGGTCACATTCTCACTGGTGAGAATGTCCGACCGGACCCGGACAAAGTGGCCACGATTGAAAAATGCTCCCCACCAAAAAACTAAAAAGATGTACAGAGCTTTCTCGGAAGCTGCAACTACTATCAGCGATTTATCAAGAATTTTTTTTTCGTATTTCTTGGCCACTTTACTAACCTAACAAAAAAGGATGTCGCTTTCGTCTGGGACGCGGCCTGCGAAGCGGCTATGCCATCCCTCAAGGAAAAGCTGATCACGGTGGCCGTTTTGCATCAAATTGAACCGGGGAAGCCGATAGAGATACGCACTGATGCCTTTGATTACGGAATTGGTGCCGTACTTCTCCAGAAAATCGGATCCCAAGAGAAAGTCTTTGCCTATGCTAGCCGCCACCTTAATAAGGCTGAGATGAACTACAGCACAACCGAGAAGGAATGTATCACTGTCGTGTACACCTCCGGACAGTTTCGTCCATACATGTTTGAATCTAATTTCACAGTCGTGACTGACCAAGCTAGCTTGGCCTGGCTAATGGAAGTGAGGAATCCGAATGGTCGCCTTATGCGATAGTCTCTGTTGCTTCAGGAGTTCGGCATAACGTTGCAACATCATCCTGGCCTCACGAATGGAAATGCCGACACGCTTTCCCGCCTTCCTAATGATCTTGCGCCGGCTAGCGAAGACAGCCCCTTACAGTTGCTCGTGCTGAATGATGTGGGCGTTGGATAAAAGCAAAGGGAAGATTTGTGGACGAAAGAAGTTATAAAACACCTAGTGCAGCCGAGTGCGTCTGTTGTCCAAAAAACGAAAAGAACGGCACGGAGCTTTGGGTTGATCAGTGGTGTGTTGTACAGAAGAGCGAAAGGCTTTCAAGAAGATCGCGCGGCACTCGTTGTCCCCAAATGTTTGAGATCGGAGTTTCTAAAGCAATGACTGCCACGACGACACCATGGCAGGGCACCTCGGTGTCAAGCACCCATTGGAGAAAATTCGCAGACACACCGCGGTGGCTTAGTCAGCTAAGGCGTCGCGCTGCTGTGCTCGAGGTCGCGGGATCGAATCCCGGCCGCGGCGGCCGCATTTCGATGGACGCGAAATGCAAAAACGCCCGTGTGCTTGCGTTGTAGTGCACGTCAAAGAACCCCAGGTGGTCAAAATTAATCCGGAGCCCTCCACTACGGCGTGCCCCTTAATCAGAACTGGTTTTGGTACGTAAAACCCCAGAAAGAAGAAGAAGAGAAAATTCGCAGCTGCTATTTCTGGCAAAGATGTTTTGCCACGTCAGCAAGTATGTTCTCTCCTGCCTAGACTGTCAGACTCTAAAGCTAGCACCCGGAAAGCTGGCCGATTTTATCCAACCGATTCCACCTGCAGGTCGACCTATCCAAGAAGTGGGCATGGATTTTCTTGGTCCTTTCACTAAAAGCAAAGCAGGAAATCGCCACATCTTCGCGATTACCGACTACCACACGAAATGAGTTGAGGCAGTCGCATGCCCAGCGGCCACCGCTACAGAAGCAGCTAAATTCTTCGCTGGGCAGACTGTCTTAGACCATGTGGCTTCAGAAAAAGTGATAAGTAATCGGGGATTTTCAGGCATGGAGTGGCGCCTGGCACCGGCAAAACAAAATTATATTGCCGAGAGCTAGTGGGGTCATACTAGTCCAGGTGCAGCCAAATTAGGAAGGCCCACTAAGCTTCAACGAAGTCACTCCCTCATCAGAACAGGAATTATCAGGCATTACCTGGGATATTATTGGCCTTAGGGAGGTTAGAAGAACTGGTGAGACTTATACAGTGCTGACTAACGGCCACGTTCAACAGAGAATTCGGGGTAGGATTTGTAGTCGATAATGACATAGCAGTCAACATTCGTAATAAAGCTGAATAGAAAGTATATAATGAAGGTAGTATAAGCCTAAGCCCCAACCTCCAGTCACGATGATGAAGTTATCGAACAGCTTTAAGAGGATGTTGAAGTAGCGATGAAAAAGGTGCAAACTCAGTATAATGTAGTCATGGGCGACTTCAATGCGAAATTGAGGGAAACGCTGGCTGGTGAACAAGCAATTGGCAACTACGGCATCGATTCTAGGCGATATTCGAAATTATAACGTGGAAAAGATTGAGGAAGCAGTAAAATATAGACGTAGCATGAAATCAGTGAGAAGGAAACTTGGCATAGGACAAGGCAAGATGTATACACTGAGATATAAGCAGGGTAATTTCATCAGCAATTTCTATGACCGAGTAAAAGCAGCACGAAAATTCTATACTGATCTGTACAGTACCCAGAGCAGCCAAGCTACTTTCATTCGAAGTAGTTTTTTTTTTTTTTTGCGATAAAGACTTCCCGTTAAGCCATAATTCTTGATGTGTATATGTGTATTATGTGTGTGCTGTGAGGCCTGTGTTGTGTATGAATTGAAGCAGTGTTTTGTGGAATCTGTTATCATGTATCCAGCGGTCATAGCTGGTTGTCACACTGTAGCGGAGGCCGGCTTGCAGTAGGAGACGCGAACGTTCCGATTGTAAACCAGTACATGTCCATATTAGGTGGTATATGCATCTGCTTCCATCACAGGGACGGAGCCGTATGTACACGCAGCACCCAGTGGTTAATGCGACCAGTTCCACCTTGAGATCACAGCCGGTCTAAGGGCCAGCCCGGCCCGAAGCTTCTTAAGCACAACTTCCTCCGCCCTAGTAAGGTGAGGGGGGAGGGCGCAGACACGCGGTGGGATAAGAGCGCATGTGTCCTGCCGGAGAAAAGTTTTACGGGCCCGGAGCGAGTTAAGGGGTTGAGGTGGGAGAGGAATAGACGGAAGATCTGGATTAGGAGGGCAGTGTGCCTGCTGGTCAGCAGCAATGTTGTGAGGGTTCGCTGCGTGGCCTTGAATCCAGTGTAATTTGACGCAAGTAGCTATTTTACTATTCCTAGTGCGTATTGTCTCGCAGATTTTCATCGCCTTGTCAACGCTCTTGAGTTCCTCAATAGCCGCTAAAGAATCAGTGAAGATATCTAGTTGTTTGATGGTAGGCAGCTTAGGTGCCACATCTTCCTCAGTGCAGTGGATGGCTTGAAGTTCCATTACTACAGCGCTGGCTTCCGTAGATAAATAGCGCTGGTGGCCGCGGATGAAATTATGCGTAGTACTGAGGAATGATGTCCTCCTGCTGTTCGGTAGAATAGCAGCATCCGTATAGACTTTGCAGGTGTTAGCGCATGATGCATCGATGATATTGTGTTCGTCAATAATACCTGTTGTATCGCTGCGTCATAACTTCGTTGGCTTATTAGTTGTGATGCTGGTGAATTTCCAGGGAGGCATTGGATATGGCTGATTGTGAATCCGAGAGCCGCTTCGAAAATGAGCATACAACGCAGCGACAGCCGGAATAAGTTGCTTTTTCATTTCACGTGCTTTTTCAGGTTGCAAAATTAGCTCTGCAATTGTGGTGAGCTGGGCATGTTCCTGTAAGGTTGGTATCGGAGTGATGCGGAGTAGCGCTGGGATTGTGCGCAAACCATCGCGATTAATCGTCTCCAACTGTGCCAACTGTGCCAAAGTCAGCCGTTGAAATTGTGCCTGGTATAAAATTCGTGGCTGCAAGACTGCATGTACCAGCCGTTGAGCTACATCAGTACGAGCTCCAGCTGCTTTTGCTGCAATGCGACGAATATGGTGAAGTATTTTTGTTGAAATCGGTCTGATTCTACTGATCCAGTGTGCACTACTGCCAGAGTGGTGAATATCGCGACCCAGTATGCGGACCTCTGAAGCCTCAGGGATTGCTATTGCGCCGAGTCTAAATGTAAAGGGGTGCTGCGTGAATCTTGTGCGTCCTTTCTTGTTGGCCAGCACAACATAGCTTGAGTTTTGGACGGAAATGTACAACCCTGCTTTCTGAGCGTAGTTGTGCAGAACATCAAGGGATTCTTCAAGCTGTTGAGTTTGTCTAGATACATCTTCATGCACGGACCATAAGGTGACGTCATCCGCATAGATTAAAAACTTCACGTCTGGAATCCGGTGTAGTTGCCAGGCTTAAGGTATTAGAGCAACGCTGAAGAGAAGAGGAGCCAAAACCGAACCTTGTGGGACTCCTATGTTTGATGTGAAGTATCCTTCTTGCCTTCCATCTACTCTAATCGCAAATGTACGATTCTTAATAAATGAGTAGATAAATCTTATGAGCCGTGGTGGAAGTTCCAGGTCGATGATGTTGGCAGTAATGATTTCATGGTCTATATTGTCATAAGCTTTCGTTATGTCAGTTGCTACTACCGGGCGCCCGGAATCCAATTTGAGCATGATGATATTTATCACGGCGTTCAAGCCACCAGGAAACACGTGTGGTCAGAATCTTTTCAGCGAGCTTGCAGACAGTTGAGCTTAGTGAAATTGGATGTAAAGACTGCAGGTTATTTGGAGACTTTCCTGGTTTCAAAATCGGGGCAACAACTGAATGCTTCCAATCACGTGGAACGTTTCCAGTCTCCCATACTTTACTAATAGCCTGAAGAAGTGCGTCGAGAGCTGCTCCTTCCATGTTCTTGAAAACCTCATAAGGAATACCATCGGGACCAGGTGTCGTTCGTTTCTTCGAAGTTTCAATCGCCGCTATTAGTTCGGCCATGCTGAAAGGGCTGGATATTTCGGATTTGGCAGCTGTGTCAGACTCATCAATTTCGGAGCAGTTTAAAGGTGACGCGTGATCGTATTTCGGGAAAAACGCTCTAGCAGCGTGTTCTGCAAATTCATGTGGCAAACTCTGCATCGCTAACCTAACGCTCGCTGCAGGGTCAGGTTGCTTATGACCGCGTTCCATTGACCGCAGCGTACGCCAAAGTGCTCTGTTTCCAATGCCCGATCCAAGATTCTCGCACCACTCATACCATCGTCGCCGAGAAAGTTGCTTTTCGTGCCGACGCGCCCTCGACGCTATATGGTTAGTACGTGCACGGCTTCCTGATACATGGGGTTTTGTCGACGCATACACTTCTGCCTGACGTCGCTTTGCCCAAAGTTGCAAAAGAGTGAGGTATGGCTGAGGTTGTTCCTCGTCAACTGTGGTTACAGTGGTGTTACTCCGGAGCAGTTCTTGCAAAGCGCGAAGAATTTCCGAGGGCTCTGAGGGTATTTTATCAATCGATTATTCTAGAAACTTATCCCAATGCGTGACTGTTACTCGTCATCGAATTTTCTTTATGCACGTTCTCTGCAAACCAATCATTATTGGCATATGGTCACTGCCCCATGTATCTGGTTCCAACCGCCACTGCGGCATTCCAGGACCCAACCACCACGTGAGATCTGGAGCGTGTGTTCTAGATACTGCGGGTACAGCACAGGTAGCCACAGCGTGATGGTTCAACAGTGTAAAAGTTGCATCGCTCATGATGTTTTTAACTTGACATCCTCTTCGGGAGTTGTACTTGTACCCCCATTCTGTATGTGGAGCATTGAAGTCTCCACCCACGAGAATAGGGATTCCCGGGTACGTAGACTGTAGATGGGCTATCCACCCCAAGTTCGAGGGTATGCACTGTGGTCTGGCGTACAATGACACTAGAATGACAGGAGCCTTCACTTCTCATGTCAAGACCCTGAAAACTTCTTGATTACCACTACACCATGGCCCCAGATCAATCACTGTGTGAGCAATATGCGATGATACGTCGTCATCATTATCATCATCATCATCATCATCAGCCTATATTTATGTTCACTGCAGGACGAAGGCCTCTCCCTGCGATCTCGAATTACCACTGTCTTGCGCTAGCTGATTCCAACTTGCACCTGCGAATTTCCTAACTTCATCATTCCTCCTAGTTTTCTGCCGTCCTCGACTGCGCTTCCCCCTGTCAACGTGCTTCAACAAGACGCCATCGCATCGGAGCAACCGGCAAAAAAGGTAAGGGCCACCCCAGACAATTCCAGACAATTCCTCTACGCCCTCCTCTACGCCCGCTCCCTCTCAGTCTTACCCTACGCCCACCCCTTCTCCATCCTACCGAGTTCATTTACGCCCCCTTTCATGCTACGACATAACTTCTGTAGCCACAAAATATGTCCAAAGCGTCATCGACCAATCTCTTGAAACCACTGGATACAAAGGGCAGGCCATGTAATGCGTAGGATGGATAACCGGTCGACCATTAGAGTTACAGAATGGATACCAAGAGAAGGGAAGCGATGATACATACACTGTAGCTTTTCCCGGAGCTGAAGCCATTGTAGTAGCACGTCTATCTCTAATAGATGGGTTATGATACCCATGAAAATTAGACAGGGAGCATAGCTTGTTACGCTCTTGAATAAGCAGTGCCCATACATGTAGCTTATTGTATTGAAGCTTGGTTTTAATTTCGCCTAACTAGGAGCTTAGGCCCCAACAATTCCACTGTAGAATTCCATCCTGTGACAGCTGCTGCAGAGAACTAGCCATGATGCAGGCAATCCTGAATGAGCAACGTTAGTTGAGCAAGTTGATCTAAAACTGCTGTCCAAACAGCTTGGTTGACCTGTTGTGCTGGACGGGATCCAGGCGTAACAGTGGCATTCGCACTAGTTGATGCGTTACATGTTGTTCCTGTTTTCTGACGACGCAGAATTACCAATTCTTTATGTTTGCGTAGTCGCTCAATCTATCTGACCAGTGCGCCTATCGGAGCGTCAATGTCATCATGGTGATCATCCGACTGATACAGAGGTTCCGGTAATTTCTGTTTTTTTGTCTGCGACTGCTTGCCACATTTAAGAGCAGGAGAATACAGTTGTGTTTCTGGGGCTTCTGCTTCTTCTGCCATGAACATCTCTGGCTCTTCTGTAAAATCCTCACAACGATTGTGAGATGGTACTATACTCGTTTTTGGTATAGCCGTTTGTATCCGTGCTGGGGCCTTCTGTTTAGTCGGACAATTTGTGCTTGTCATCTCGTGCTCATAAGATTTACATAAGCCACAACGATATCGTGGTTGGCCTTATGGTGTGAGCTTTTCTGGGTCAATAGTGCGCTGTGGGCAAAATGCCTGCATGTGTCCACGTTGAAAGCAGCGGTAGCAGAATATTGCCCGAGGGTGGTAGGGTTTCGGTCGCAATATACAACCATAGTAGTAAAACCGTTCTGGAATACATTGGGGGCCCTGTACCATCACTAAGCAAGTACGGCTCTTGCCGTACTTGCTTAGTCTATGCTTAGTCTGCTTAATCTAGCTCCGAGCACCCTGAGTGTCGTGGACGTCAATGCACGACATATTATCTCAGGGGTGTCTTCCGGGTCAATGCCATAGACAACACACCTCTGTATATTAGGGCTCGATGCAAAGTAGCACTGCACAGGTAGGTGCTGATCTTCTGACAGCGGGATAGATGTTATAGTGTACATTTTCTGCACATCACTGAGAGATGCCAAGTGCATATTGATCGAGTTGGTAGATTTATATGCTGCGAACCCTTTGTATCCAGTGGTTTCAAGAAATTGGTCGATGACCCTTTGGACATATTTGTGGCTACTGAAGTTATGTCGTAGCATGAAAGGGGGCGTATATGAACTCGACAGGATTCAGAAGGGGTGGGCGTAGGGTAAGACTCAGAGGATGCGGGCGTAGGGGAGGGCGTAGAGGAATTGTCTAGGGTGGCCCTTACCTTTTTTGCCAGTTGCTCCGATGCGATGGCGTCTTGTTGAATCACGTTGACAGGGGGAACTCGCTTGGTTGCATTCGTCGAACCGCCAGAGGGCTGCACGTCCATAGGGTCACCAGTGTCCGTCGGCACGATTGCGGATAGGTCCACATTCACATCACAAAGTGGATTGTCCTTGGGTGTTGCATCTTGTGTCTTGGAGCTATCGGTTGCACACTGCTGCTGCATAGTTGGCATGGATATTGTCACGCACAGCAGTCCAGTGGAAGGTACAGATGAGGAGCTCACATCTGACACAAACACTGGAAGAACGCCAACGTTATACTAATCCATAAGAAGGGATGGATCGATGGATGGATGTAAAACTTTAATGAACGTCCTGAGGTACGCGACTCAGTGCGCAGCGGGCCACTCCCACGTTGGGACAGTCAGGCCATGCCCGACCGCCGCATCGTGGGCCCTCTGGACAGCCCATAGTTGCGCCCCGGCATCGGGGCTCTTGATAGCGGAGAACCACTTGTCCTCATTTATTTGTTCCGTGCCTCGTAACGAGGGGCAACGCCAGATCATATGGTCTAAGCTAGCGAAGTCATTGCAGTGCCTGCAAGAACTACTGGCATAAGCGTCGAGATAAAGAAGGGACACGTTAAAGAATTGAAGAATTGTAGACCCGTTAACTTGCTTGCAGTATTGTATAAAATATTCACCAAGATAATTTCCAATAGAATGAGGGCAAGACTTGACTTCAGTCAACCCAGAGAACAGGCTGGCTTGAGGAAGGAATATTCTTCGATGGATCATATCCATGTCATCAATCAGGTAATCGAGAAATCTGCGAAGTACTACCAACCTCTCTATATGGCTTTCGTAGATTATGAAAAGGCATTCGATTCAATAGAGATACCAGCCGTCATAGAGGCATTGCGTAATCAAGGAGTACAGCAGGCTTGAAGCTAAGCATTTCAACAGAATTACCTGCCTGGTTTTGAAAATTTGATTAAGACTTAGAGATTGACTCCAACCAAATACGGGAATTTATTAGCCCGACGTTTCGGAGCCACTTCGGCTCCTTCTTAGGGGGTATCTTCGGAGGTGGCGGTGTGCCGCTTTTAAGAGGTCCGTCGAAAGAAAGGAGAAAGGAGTAGAGAGCGGATGGTGGGGAAACATTTGACAGGGCACCTGTTCTTGACAGACGAAAGAGGTGGTAGCTGGGAGGGGGAGGGGCTGCGGCGTTGCTGGTCGGCTGGGTTTACCAATGCTGGGAGCGCTTTACTCGCGGGAATGCCGTTGACAAAGGGCGGGGGGAAGGGGGACGAGATCTTTTGGTGTTAGTGACCTAGAGCGGGGGGGTCCATTCTCCCATTCGTCGCGTGTCCAAGGCCATGGACTTACACAGAAGGAAGGATGCCCTTCGCGCGGTTTATATTACCCGCTGTATTCTGAATGTGCCATGACTCCAGTAGTATCCTTTTTCGCCAGTTTGTCTCCGTTTGAAGGATTGTCTCTGTTTGAAGGTCTGTCTCTGTTTGAAGGAAACCAACCCACACGGGCCGCTACCACCCTACTGAAAAATCCATATGCCCCATAACTCCCATATCCAATAATCCGATAAGAAATATATAAGATCCCATATAGAAACCAGTTTTTCCTATATGTCATACGATGTTATTGGATATAGGAGTTATGGGAATATGGGGTATATTGAGTAGAGCAGCCTCCATCGATATATCCACTGCCGCCTTTGCCGCAACACTCCACGGTCCCATAGTTCAAATACAGCGCTAGAGCAGCTCCACTAACGTGAAACCTGGGGAAGTGCGAAGCAGTTATGCGCCAGCGTTGTCGCTCGATGCACGCCTGCAGCTCGGCGTCCATGGCACAAAGGAAGTTCCGGAGCGCGTCAACTGCTTATAAAGCCCTGTTCCTTCTCGCCACACGGCGCGTACTGATCGGGTGCTGTAGGGAGCCTACATGCAAGCGCATGTTTAAACGGCGCTTGCATGTAGGCTCCCTAGGGTGCTGCTGGGGTAGCACTGGAGTGAGGAGTAATCGAGCGCTTGTGGGGTGGTGACGCCCTCTCTTGCCCTGCTCTAGTACCAGACTGGCGTTTCGGAAACGATTTTCACGAGTTTATGCTAATTAATGCGCTTAATGCTTCATTATTCGTGTCTTTTACATTATTCTGAATTATGTCAGTTTATTTTGAAATAGTTTTAATCAATTCTGCACTTGTTTTGACCCTGTTTTGAGAACTTGTTCTTGCGCGTGACCACGGCGAAGTGAGATCACATTGTAAGATTTTCACGATTTTCACGAGTTTCTGCTAATTAATGCGCCTATAATGCTTGATTATTCCTATATTTTACTCTATTGTCAATCATGTTAGTTTATTTTGAACCAGTTTTGATCAATTCTGCACCTGTTTTGACCCTGTTCTTGCGCGTGACCACGACGACTAGACATCACATTACACGCCGACAGCCCGGGTGCCTAAAGTGCTTAGCACTTAAAAGTCGCCGTCAGTCCTCCCGCTCTCGTTGCCGCTTTCTCTGGCTAAAACTTTCAATAGGCTTAACTGCACCTAGCACCAAGATCTATTTATGACATTTGTCAGTAAAAGGTGGGCTTCGACGTATATCTGCGATAGAGAGACTGCCAGCGAACTTCAGAAGTTCATACTTTGAACCCACCACACATATACCACCTGAGTGACATTTCAGTACTTGAGCAATATGAATCGCCTTTTCCTCATTTAACCTGACATCGTTCCCACACCCTGCCTCGCCTTGACCTCACAGCATCCGCAATCCCTCATCTCAGCCTCACCAATCTTCCCAAAGGCGATCCTCATCTCACCACGTGAGTGTGAGGGCAGATGAGGGTGAGGAAGGCCTTCGTGAAGGCCCGCCCTCGTTAGGGTGTCCATGTCTGGCTCTGAGGCATTGAACTGCGATGTATTTTGCAATCGCTTGATGTCAGGCGATCATGATTGCTGTAGATGTTGAAGCACAACGACAACCGATTGCGCCTCACGGTCAAGAGAGCATCGATCTACGCAATCACAGCTTGATTACGACAGTCCCTTGACGCTCGTCCGACGGTGAGGCGCCGGCAGTCACATCACTCATGGATGGGCGTCTAAGGGTGTGCATATTGCGCTGTTTGAAAGTCGCGTCCCGTCTTTGTGTATGAGATTGTGCGAAATTTATTGCGCTCTAAAAATTAGCAGCGTCGCTTTTTTTTTCCTTTCTCGAAACAATTATAAGGTCCTCGGATTGCGCGCTTGAAGTCTTTCACTGGGACCAACTGCATGGCTCTAGTGCTTAGAAAGTTCGTTAATCTAATTTCCCTAACTGCCAGTCTAATTACTATATGAAATCATATTCAAATGCATAAATTTGTGGTAAAATTATTTTAGGGAAAATATTAATTTATATCAGCTTGCCTAGTTTTAAGGTATTTTGGACGAACTTCAGGAAAAATAACCTGGGGCGGCTTGTACGAACATTTATTGACGAAATTAATAACGAATTGAAGAACGCGTTCTAGTGCGGTCTAGGACTTGTTGAGGGAACATCTAAGAACGGGTTCTAAAATTCATTATTATTTTCGCTATTAAATGTTCGTGCAGGGCGCCCCTGGTATGTTAATCAAGTACCTGCAGCGCAACATGGAACCCCCTTGTTCCAAAGATTAAGACGTTGTTTTCACTACACCCCTTTGACTCGCAGGCTTCGTGATAGTATTCCTCCAGAGCAAGCTCTCCGTCTTCAGCATCTTACTCCTAGCTGTTGCGGGGGCGGCAGCTGCAGTTGCAGCCAGCGCCTTCTGTCCTAATATGACCTGCATGTCAATGACGCTTGGAGGGGTGTACGGTGAGTATCGTGTCCAATACAATACCTAGTACGCGGTGGCTCACACAGAACATTTCTCAGAGGCCCCTTACAGGATTGTGCTATTTTATGTATGTTCACCCATTGAATCTGTGGTTTTGACTCTAGCGGTAGGATAGATTTCGCCTATCCAAAATAATCATAGTTCCATGACATAAAATATACTACAACGTAAATATTGGCAGGAACTCTTCAAAGTCGATCTGGCCTTTTACATTTCTACAAGCGCTTTCTGACAGCGGTACGTCCCAGCTGGGATGACATATTTTTCAAAGCATTCAAAGCTAAGTGGTATTACATTCTCATTAGCAGTCGAAAGCCCCGTAAGTCAAAACATTCGGGTTCCTTGTTGCCTATTAACTACAGCATGTGAAGAATGGAGTAGTTCTCAATGAAGATACACTAATACGCAAGCTGGAAGGTCAGTCTAGAAAGTTGTCTCTTTCGAGCAGCTCACAGCGCCTCTTCAGGAGAAGAAATTCAGGTGTTAAATGTGTATTGTTATAACACACTGGGAAAACGTGGCACCGAGGTATTTTTGAGATTGACAATGCGCCTTTCAGCATGCTTAAAATATGGCAAGAATCTGATGAAATCTGAAAAGAGACTATTGCTTTGGCTGAGGTACATACATTATTTTTCTAAACTCACAAATCTTCTATAAATACTTGGCTGCTACATTTTGCAACTTGCAATATGATCCTCAACATGACCAATTAAGAAACTTTTTCTTTTCTTTTAAATTGTGGGGTTTAATGTACGAAAACTTCTTATTGTGAAAACGGCCGGAAGCCGCCCCCGCCGAAATGCGGCCTTCGCGGTCGAAGATTGCACCCGCTACCTCGTAGTTCAGCACAACTCCATAGCTACTGAGTCAACGTAGCAGGTCAATTAATCATTAGTGCCCTTTTGTTGTTTAGACAATTCTTCATTTCTGTTTCTCACGCAAGCAGGTCGGTCTCATCGGGTATTGCAACTTAGAGATTATAACTGTGACTTCTGCCAAGACCAATTTTTTAAGTTATGATCAGATTTGTAAAAGATCCAGCATAATTTTATTGCGCTTTGTGTTAGCCACCTTTCCCACAAGAAGTGCGCGCATACATTCATGATATATGAGGTAGTTCTCTGATTACTCTTGCAGCCTCTCTACGCTGGGTTTCTTGCCCTAGTAATTGCAATTTATAAGTACACCAATTTTTGTAAACCAAAAGCAACGAAGCTACCACCAATATTCACCGCTTACATGGAAATACCGTGCATCGAAAACCAAGCTCGTATTGCGCTGCTAATATTACGGACGCAGAAATAGTGACAAGTGAAAGTGCGCCTCGCCCTCTTTCCCGCCCCTCCCGGAACTCGGTTACACGACAGCTCATAGGCGACGGGATTCCCCTCCTCTCCACTTTTCTCTAAGCCCCATTTTCTAACTCGGCTGCCCGAGAGCACGCGCTCTTTCCCCCGGCGTGCTGCCCGGCCTCCCTTCACCCAAGTTCGCCCACCGTCGCACCAATGGGCCAATCCACAAATGTGCGCGCCCCGCCATCACCGGCCGCAAGGCTCTACGGGAAATCGGAGTGGCGCGCACCGCGGCCGCCGCGGACTCGCCTGTTTGTCTTGCGGCCCGTCCCTCCGTTTTCCCACAATGCCTGCGCTGGTGGTTCGACCCATGGCGCTGTGGGAGAACGGAGCGCTGGGCCGGGCGCAGCTAGCACGCTGCAGGCAAGACGATCAGGAAAGTTTCCGGAGGGCCCTGGTGGCCTTAGCTCCCGTTTACCATACTACCTTGTGACCGGCGCTGACGGCGCGCGCGCATTGCTGAAGAGGTCCATTACCAACCTACCGCGAAAACGGCCGAACAAGCCAATGAAAGCGACTCGATTGCTTAAGAACACTCGCCGCCATCTATAGCACCACCGTCGCGAAACCTGCGCGTGACCTCCGAAATGCTAGTCATGCCGATGCGTGCGAACGCTGAGAAACGCTTCATGCGACAACCGGGCTCCTCTCTCGCGCTTCTTTCTGGACACGCAGCGCCATCCAGCGGCGCTGCCAAGAACTCCACGCGTGGCCTTCGAGACGGGCAGCATGGCGCCCCGGTGCCTGCGAACGCTGAGAATTAGCCCTTCGCTGCTCGCCCAACTCAGTGGCATATACTGTGACCCATGTTGGCCAAAGTTCGTTGCGGAGTGGCACACACCCAGTGCATTCACGGCGCAGCTGTGCCATGAATGCGCCAACACTAAAGCTTTGGCGTGAAAGGCGTTCGTAGAAAAGCGGCACGTACCCAGCGCACTTGTGACGTAGCCTTAAAAATACGTCGCGTTGCTCTCCTTGAAGAACCCTTGTGACGTGGGTTTGATTCCACTCAGCATCGGAGAAATTTAAGGATTTCTTATCGTACTGTAGGGTGGAACATTCCCGGAGCACGTACCTATTTGCCCTAGTTGGCGTCAAAGACGTTCATTCCACAGTGGCACACACTTACTGGCGCATACCCAGTCATCCAAGCTGACATCAAAGAGATGCATTGGAGACCAGCACAGACCATGTGGCGCGTACGCAGTGCTCCAATGGCGTGAGGGAGTTTCTTCGAGCAGTGATAGCTACCCAGTCCCGCGTCTGTAGTGACCCATGTCGGCATGTAAGAACTTCGGTGAAGCGCAGCACGTATGTAATGTAGCGAAGAAGACTGGCGTAAGTCCTGAAGACGCTTGCATGGGCGCATTGCGGATCCGAATGGAGAGCGGAGCATACATCTGTGCGCATATGGCGGGGAACGACGAACAACCATTTGCGGCCGTCGGCAGCATAATTTCGGCAATAGAGAACAAACACCATCCCGCAATTCGAAATGAGAATCTTGGCGGCGGGTAGCGCGTGAAGGGCGTGTTGTTGAAGTGTCAGAAATGCAATCCATAAGTGCCGCAATCCACGGATCTTTGCGTTGCTCCACAGCTATGTTGACGAGCACTGGCGGCGAAAACGTCGATTCGATGACTGAAATGCAAGTCATGTCACTTGCTGTAGGCGACCTAGAGAGGGCATCCGCGTCGGTGTGTTTACGGCCAGACCGGTAAATGACGCGTATGTCGAAGTCTGGTAACCGTAGAGCCCATCGTGCAAGGCGGCCAGACGGATATTTTAAAGTCGATAACTAGCATACAGCGTGGTGATCTGTAACGACTGCGAAAGGGCGGTCGTAGAGGTAGGGTCGGAATTTTCCAAGGGCCGAGATGATATCCAAGCACTCCTTTTCGGTGATGGATTAGCTGGATTCCACTTTCGTTAGTGTTCGGCTCGCGTAGGCTACTACGTATTCATCACGCCCACTTTTTCTCTGTGCCAGCACGGCACCAAGTCCTACGCCACCGGCGTCGGTGCGGACTTCCCTGGGGGCCATGGGGCCGAAATGGCGCAGTGTGAGAAGCGAAGTGAGCAAACGCCGCATTCTTGCAAAGGTATCGTCACAAGCTGTGACCAAGTAGAAAATCGTGTGTCGCCTCGGAGCGGTTGAGTCAACGGAGCAATGATAGAACCGAAATTCCAGATAAAACGACGAAAGTAGGAGCAGTGCCCGATAAAGCTTCGAAGTTCTTTCAGGGACGTGATTTTGGGAATTCGGCGACAGCTCGAAGTTTGGAAGCATCAGGCAGTATGCCATCTTCCGATGCGACGTGTCTGAGTATTGCAAGCTGCTTGGCTCCAAAGCGACATTTCTTGAAGTTGGGCTGGAGGCCTGCCTCGGTGATGCACTGCAGGACTTGTTCGAGACGGTACAGATGAGTCGGAAAATCTGGAAAAAAGACGACGACATCGTCAAGGTAACATAGGCATGTCTTACATTTTATCCCGCGAAGGAGATTGTCCATCATTCGTTAAAAAGTAGCAGGGGCATTGCAGAGCAAACAGAAAAGGTTAAATTCATATAGGCCGTCTGGCGTCACGAAAGCGGTCTTCAGGCGATCGGCGGGAGCCATAGGCTCTTGCCAATAGCCTGACCTTAAATCGAGCGAGGAAAAATATTCCGCGCCTTGCAAACAATCGAGAGTGTCGTAGATGCGCGGTAGGGGTAGACGCCTTTGCAAGTGATCTTATTAAGATGGCGGTAGTCGACGCAAAATCGAATTGAGCCATCGTTTTTGACAGCGAAGCTGTTTAAGCTGGAGGTAGTCCGGTGGTGTACGCCAAAAATGTGGGCTGATCCTGGAGGTAGTGCACAAATGGTCTAAGCGTAATGGCGCTCACCCCTGTGAACTAGCGAAGCTGTTTAAGCTCAAGCATGGTCGGTCGAGTGTACGCCGCAAAACCTCCGCCTGGCGATGGCGTCACCATGCGTCGCCTAACAACACTTCGCCGCAGCTGCGCCGACCGCGCTGAGCCTCACTACAGCTGCGTGAGCCATGACGTCACCGCACCGTGGGGAGTAGGTGCCACATCTGCGCAGAGACGTAGCTAAGCCCTGACGTCATTGCGCCGACCCACGGGATAGATAGCTTCGCGTCGCCGCCGCGGCGACACTAAAGCCCCACCGTCTCCGCGCCGAGCACATCGCCGCGATTATAGGGCCGCCGAAGAAGACCGTCACTCCTGAAAAAGAGGAAGCGCGACGCGAGAAAGCCGCCGCGTCGCTCCTCGAGAGCGAGTGAAACGACTTCGGGCCGATCCTGACTATCGCTCCGCCGAAGCGGCGGCGAAACGTGGCCGATTCGCAGAAGATCCGGATTTACGAGCTCCCGAAACGGAGTAAAAGCGTCTGAGTAAAAAAACCGAGTAAAAGCACGTTGAGCAGCTACGAATGCTGCGTAGGGCTCAGGCGGGCATCTACTGAGCTATGGAAGACGTCTTGCGTAGACTTGTAACAAAGTGAGCGTTAAGTCAACGTGTTCACGTCTGAACAGCTGTTGTCAAGAGGTGCGTCGAAGATGGTTACTGAGTCGGCAGGCTGAAGACATCCAAGGCACTCGTCCCGACGTCAGACGAGAGGTGAAGTTGTAGCAAAGAAGACTGTAGGCACGACACCACTCTCCTCTACCAGCCTGACCCATCAGAAGAAACGCCTCTGTCTGAAGCCTCCACGTACGCCGAGGAATGCCGCGAGCTGGCCCGTTCGTTCACGGCGGAAGGCCAAAGCCTCGAAAAATTCAGTCGCGATGATGACCGACCTCCCTGCGCCTACCAGACGGACGGACAGACGGACAGACAGACATCGAAAACTTCGTGAAGTAGCCAAAAAACGCCAGCGCATTAAAATAAAATTATGCAGAAATCATCGAAGCTGATTGCCAAAGTGAGCGTTGCTCGAATGTCTCGGCCGTCTCCAGTCGCCGTCAATCGAAGCCAGCAAGCGAGCAGCTTAATGGCGCCGTAATGTAATGTTTTCATTTCGTGTCGTCAACTTTTCACTCATCGATGGACCGTACCAGTTAGACACATCTCTGTCGTGTTACACTATGCGCCAAACAAGCGCGCCGTGTAACATGCGCCACTAATGAGCGTTCACTTTCATTAAAGTATGCCACTTGCTATGAACATACGCGTAGGCAAGCCACGCTGCCGTTGTTTTATTAATACCATTTATTTGTTTTAGCAGACTCGCCAAGCTACATTGCGCTATCTTCAAAGTAACCCCTAATGCTTTTCTTTGTCATTTCAGGTTTAGGATATGGAGCCAGCCTGACGTCCTTCGCCATCTACACGATGGTCTACTTCGAAAAGTACATGGCCACAGCCACCGCTCTGAAGTACGCCGCCTGGTCGGCCTCAGGCCTAGTGGGTCCGTCGATCGTTTCATTACTCGCCAACTATTACGGGCTTCGCGGAACTCTCCTCCTAGTTGGAGCTGTAATGTTGAACGGCTTACCCCTAATCATCTTGATCAAGCAGCCTAGGCCGCTGAAGCTCTGGTGCTCGCCGAGTCACTCCAAGCCAAAACAAAGCTTATCATCGCTTTCTAGGGAGCACTTTTCCACGCGAGAGGGACAAAATTCAGAGCAGCCCTCGTTACCTCTACCTAAAGCAGTGGTTTTTACGCTACCGCAGGGCATCGAGAGGCTTGGTTTGACAGCGAAAGGCGTGGCGGCCTTATTTCACACGCCGGAATCCTACGTCTTTCTTGCCGTGTACGCAGTGTTTGACTGGACTGAATCGCTTCACTCTACCACTTCGGTGGACTACGCACGCGACAAGGGAGCCTCGCTGGAGACAGCCAAGTATGTGCTCACTTGCAACGCCTTCGGTCAGATCGTAGGCAGAACTCTGCTAAGCTTCGCCTCGGACAGAATACCGTTCAGCCACTGCCCTCTGGCCGCCGCCTGCCTCTTAGCGTCTTGCCTGTCGTTCGTCGGTTCTTCGCTTGTCTCGTCATTCACCTCATTCATGGCGCTCAACGCATTGCTTGGCATTAGCCAGGGCTACGTTGCGTGCATAAGGAGCGTCCTGATCAGTCAGTACTTTGGTGTGCAACGCATGCCAGCGTTCTTCGGTTTACTGGGCATCTTCCTCGTGCCAATGGCGCTCACTGGAGCAACTATACTGGGTAAGACAACTCTGCCTGTTGTGCCATGTTTATATTTTTATTACCAGCATTTTCAGTCTCATATTATTGCGGTAATTGTAGAATGAGACATTGGAGGACAATCGTAGTTAATGCATGAAGCGGTCGTTTCGAGAATTAGAAAATACGCAAAAAAAATAAATCTGGTGCTATGGTTTTGTGGTGCCATACAACGTCACACCGGGATGGCCGCTACCTAAGCTACGGCAGGAGTGAGCTGGTAAACTCGGTATAGCTGAACAAGATGCAGAAGACAGAGCAGAACTGTGATCACATGCAGAACTGTGTTAGAAATGAACGTTTACTTATTCACCTATGCGCTGAAGGCGGACGTCAACGTTATCGAGTAAAATGTGGAAAGGCTATGGGGTAACCATACAACCCTTTGGTGCATAGTTGATCTTGATGAAGGTACTCCTGTACAGACCCTAGAGGCCGATGGGCGATCCTGAATTCTTGTTCCTTTGCCAGGTTATTAAGCATTACCTTTGTCTTCCGCATATTAATCTTCAACCCCACTCTTACAATTTCTCGGTTAAAGTGCTCAATCGTTTGTTGTGATTCATCCCCAGTGTTGCTGAACAGGACAATATCATCTGGAAACAGAAGGCTGCCCAGATATTCGCAGTTGATCCTCACTTCTAAGCCTTCCAGGTCTAAAAGCTTTAATACTTCTTCTAAACATGAAGAGAATAGCATTGAAGAGATTGTGTCTCCTTGCCTGACCCCCTTCTTGATAGGTATATTTCTACTTTTCTTGTGAAGAACCAAGGTAGCTGTGCAATCCTTGTAGAAATTCCCTAGGATATTCACGTACGCTTCCTGTAATCCTTGATTACGCAATACCTCCATGAATACTGGTATCTTTATTGAATCAAATGCCTTTCCATAAGCTATGAAAGCCATATAGAGGTTGATTCTACTCCGCATATTTCTCTATTACCTGGTTGATGACATAAATATGATCCATCGTAGAATATCCCTTCCTAAAGCCAGCCTGTTCTCTTGATTGGCTGAAGTCAAGTGTTGCCCTGATTCTATTTGAAATTACCTTGTTGAATATTTTATACTATTGTATAAAATATTCACCAAGGTAATTTCAAATCCAGAGCAAGCTAATGAGTCTATAATTCTCCAATTTCTTAACGTCTCCTTTCTTATGGATTAGTGTACTGTTGGCATTCCTCCAGCTCTCTGGCACATTTGAAGCCATGAAGCATGCGTATAAAGGGCTGCAAGCTTTTCAAGCAAGATATATATTCCATCCTTGAAAAAATCGCTCGTATTCCATCTTATTACGACTAATTATTCTCCTTTCTTATAATATCCTTAGTCGCTATGTGTACGTGTTCTTGACATGCAGTGGCATTAAATTGATATGTAGAGATGTCAAAAAGGGTTTGTATACAATAACCACACAGCGACAGCGCGCGGCGCCACTAAAAGAAAGATAGTGCTTTGGTTTGCTTTGCTTTTCTTTTTATGATAGTGGTCAGGGGCACAGCTCGCAATCTTTCTCATCTGCTACACAAGAACTTCCTTTTCGTCCGCATGATAGGTGGCTCATAACATTACCCCCTCCGGTGCCGAAAGCACCGACTCGGTGCAGTCGGAAAATGATGGCACGGAAAGGGTTCACTGCACAAAGGGTTAATCAGTGTCTGGGACATGATTGGGCTTCACGCGGACGACTTTCACGATATCAGTGCGGGGTTGAGCCGATGGAGACGAAGACAATGGAGCGAGTTTCTACGTTACGCCGGTCACTTGGCGACAAACTCGATATGGGCCGGTGTACGGGAGCAGCATCTTTTCAGAAAGCCGGACACTGCGCCCTAGAGACCAGGGCCTGAATTCTCAAAAACTTCTTGCACTAGAATTTTTCGTAAGGCAGAATTTTAGCCAATTCGGATGCCAGACATATGTGAAGGTGGCCAGCCAATGGCAAAGCTAACTTACGAAAGAATAGCTTTGTGAATGTGGCCCCAGATGAACATAAGGGATGCAGGAAAAAGTGAGTTGTCCTGTGATGGCTATTCAACCGAGATTGCTGGTGGATCTGCGACTCGCTAAATCGAGCGCGAGCAACTTGACGAGCATGGTCGCCACTGGCAAGAGCCTCTCCATCATACTCGGTAGGGGGCACGTGGAAGAAGGCACCAACGAGCCCATAGGCAACGTTGGATTTCGGCCGAATAACAGAAAGAAAAGTGAACAAAGAAAATTTTGACCCAATCGATTCCCCTTGCAAGCGTGCGATACGTTGTTAGAATCTTTCCGGCAGCCCGACAATTCCACTCTTCCTTGGCCTGACAAGTCGTCTCTCCTCCGCAACTGTGACAGCATCCTCTAAAGATATCACCGCCTTCTTCAGACGGTGATGCACTCTGCGAAGCCACCGGGGCACACCTAGCAAAGTACGAGGCTATTGCCACGTCGTCTCGTCCCGCTAACGTAATTGACTACACCTGCGCCCTCCTCATCCTTTCTCGTACGGTGGCTGATACATACTCTAGTACATACGTACATACATATTCATACATTTGATTCATATTGGTTGTACTTCCCTAGTCCATGTATAAGTCGTCGACAATTTAGGCTTCTTTGTTAAATTGTGGATTGATAGGTCTAAAATTGGCTTGGTAACACTGTTGGCTTGTTTACATGTTCAGTAACAGCCCATTTTCGACCTGCCATCTCATAGGGACTTGTTTCTATTGTGTATGTTTTCAATGATAACAAGGATTCTATGATCTGCCTATTTACGACCGATAAAAGTACAAAGGCAGCGGGATAGCCGATCTAGAAAGCAGAGACCGCCCTCTCTTACAAATTGTTATTTCTGAAATCCGAGCGTTGCTGCTCACTGGGTAAATCCAGTCCAAGAAAAAAAAGACACCCAGAAATATACTGCAGTCAAGCATTGTAACTGCACGCGCTCGTGTTTTCCATCGGCGTTTTTTTTTCTTTTTCTTTTTGTACAATACTGCAGGGTTCTTTAGGGACACGCTGGGCTCGTACCACAACATTTACCTGATCTTCGGAGCAGCAAACCTCTTGGCGGCTGTTTTGCTCTTCCTTCTGGCTTGTCGAGACAGCACTCACCGAAGAACTTGGCAGCTGAAACCGAACCCCGCCCCGTCATCGAACTGTTCTCCAAAAGTACCATAACGTTGCGCTGAACAGAAGGCAAATTACGAAGTGACACCTCGGGACAAGAACTATGCTGGAACGCCAACCTTCGATGCAGTGCTTCAACCTTGTATAATAAAATTTAATGCTGGGATATTGTGTGCCAAAACCTCAATACCATTATCAGGCACGCCGTAAGGGGGGACTCCAGAATAACTTTGGCTACCTTGGGTTTTTTTAAAGTGCACCTAAATCTATGTGCACGAGTGTTTTTGGTTTTCGCCCCCGTCCAAGTGCGGCCGCGGTGGCCGAGATCGAACCTGTGATCGCGACCTCAGCAACACGATTCCAGAGTCACTAAGCTACCGCGGCGGGTGAGCCATGTGGTCTTTCAGAAAGATAATGCTTCATGCGAATCTGTACAGCTAGCTAGAACTGAAAGCCTGAAAAACCGCAGTTGTTAAACTCACTCGAGGTATACACATCCGAGAGCAAACGTTTGAAGACCACAGGGGGCGCTAAAGGTTCCTTTTTCTTCGCAGCTTAGGCATAAAAAAGGCTGAAATCAAGTGGTCCTGCATACATGCGCTTGGTTGACCAGTGTCATGCATTTAGACAACGTGACGTTGCACCGCTGTGTTAGAGAAAATTAAATTTTTGCTATTTTTTATGCTGATTCTGTCACTTGTGGACTTTTGCTCTCGGCTGAACATGTATTGCAAACACGTTGCCTTCTACACTTGTCAGAAAATGGTTCAAAAAAAGTATGATGCCGTTCAGTGTTATTGTGTCGATCTGTAAAAAAGCAGTGATGTTTGCGCGGGCTAGAACTCGCGCTATGTGACCGATCCCACCACCACAAGTCAAATCGTCGTCTGACTGGCGCCACTCTTGGTTGTGCCGTAACATAACCCCCGCCTGTAAAGGCGCCGTCTCCGTGCTAACTACAAGGGATGTGAACTCGCGGCAATGTAAGGCTTCAGCCGAGACACATGCACAATGTCAGTGGGGACATGCTAGTCCAGCGGGGCGATCCCGTAGTTGACATCACCAAGCTGACGCAATATTGTGTAGGGCGCGGTGTAGCGCGGCATTAGCTTTTCAGACAAGCCGATGCAGCGACATGGTGTCCATAGGAGGACAACGGAGCCAGGTGGAAATCGAACATACCGAAGTCGGCAGTCGTACCGGATCTTCTGCGCGCCTTAAGACTCAGTGAGCTGAGAGTTGGCCATCTGACGCACCGTGTGAGCCCCGGCGAAGACCGCTTGAGCATATTCAGTGGGAGTGTTCGTCGAGCAAGGAAGCAGTGTATCAAAGGGTAGAGTAGGGTGGCGGCCGAATAGAAGGTAAAATGGTGAAAAGCCAGCGGTCTCGTGACGGGACGAATTATAGGCGAAGGTCACGAAGGGTAACGTGCTGTCCCAATCACTGCGGTCGTCAGAAACGTACAAAGACAGCATTTCTGTCAACGTGAGATTGAGCCGCTCCATGAATCTATCTGCGGGTGGTAGGCGGTGTAAAGCTTGTGCTCAGCAGAGCAGGAGCGAAGTAGGTCTTCAACAACTCGGGACAAAAAGGTGCGGCCGCGATCAGTGAGGAGCTGCTGGGGTGCGCCATGATGGAGGATGACGTCATGTAAAAAAATTCGCCACCTCAGTTGCACAGCTTGTGGGCAAAGCTCTCGTGATCGCATACCGGGTCGCCTAGTCACTCACGACAATGACTCACTTATTGCCAGATGTCGACGTCGAAAAAGGGCCGAGAAGATCGAGACCGACGCGAAAGAATGGTTCTGAGGGCTCATCGTTGGGGTGAAGATGTCTAGCGGGAAGCACAGCAGGTTTTCTGCGGCGCTGACAGAGCGCCCGGGATGCAACCATGCTGCAACGTAGCGGCGCAAAGAGCGATACAGGCGTGGACAGTAGAAGCGGCGCAGTACGCGGTCGTAAGTACAAGAAACGCCGATGTGGCCTGCAGTAGGTGCGTCATGCAGCTGCTCAAGAACAGATGTTCGGAGATGGTGCGGGACAACGAGTAAAAATTCTGGTCCTTCTGGACGTAAGCTGCGACGGCAGAGAACGTCGTCGCGGAGTACGAACATGTGTAGCGTGTGCTCAGAATGTCCAGAATGTAGACGATCGATGAGAACACGTAAGCAGTCATCACGCCGTTAGTGCGAATGTCACGCTGATCAAAAATGGCTAGGACGCAAGCGTCGCTGTCATGCGCACCATTTTCAGAGCGGCCGACAAGATGACAGGAGAGGTAGTCGGCGTCCTTGTGCAAGCGACCAGACTTGTATACAACAGCAAATGAATATTCTTGGAGCCGTATAACGCCCATCTCATCTACCCAAACGTCCAGTGGAGTCTTTCAGTGACGAGAGCCAGCACAAGGCGTGGTGATTGGTAACTACAAAAAATGTGCGGCCGTACAAGTATATAAAGCTTCACTTAAAAATATGACACATCCCCCAGACTTTCCAACGGCATGGCACACGCAGACATTAAAGTTTGCTTTATAATTAACAAGCATGCGGTCAGCCGGCTTCTGCTCTCAATTTTTTATTCTTGTAGCGACGGACACGTCACTTGTGTGGCCTAAATCAGAGACACCACCCCGGCTAGCGCAGAGCAAGCTGCGATCGCTTTGGAAATTCTCGACGATGAGAGAGCTGAAATATTCACTGGCTTGACGGCGGCGGTCCGGGCATTTGCCTCTGGTACCATCGCCGAGGAAGCACATCAAATTCTCAAAGGCAGAGTCATGCAGCTACATACAATCACGTGGTTCCGGGCTCATGTCGAGCCCCAACTCGACTCCCTCCGCAACCTCAATGACATCGCACACGTCCAAGCGCGCGAACTAACCCTCCGCGCTGACGTCACTGCGAGTCGAGGCTCCATCGATTCTAGGTTCGTCGAGTTCCGTGACACTCTCTCCACTTTTAACGAGGTTGCCAAACACTACTACCTTGGTAGGAGACTATACTCTCCCCCAGACGGCACACTAACCAGACCTCAAGCTGTCACACTACGTATGCTTCAGACGGGATCATATCACAACCTGAATTTATTTCACTGCATCAATCCAGACTGCTTTAGCTGCGGACAACGTAATACTTTAGACCACATGCTCTGGGGATGCCCCTCGTTACAGAGGTGCCCGCATCGATGCGCTGCAGAGGAGTGGAGCTATGCTCTTCGGAGCTCCGACCTGTCACGGCAATTTTGGGCTGTCCAGAGAGCCCATGATGCGGCGCTGGAGCTCGGTCTCCCCGTCCCGACGTGGGTGCGGCTCGCGGCTTCGTCGCCTCCCTGAGAGGGGGCAACGGGCTTCTCAGGACCTTCAATAAAGTCTGTCTGTCTGTCTGTCTGTCTGTCTGTCTGTCTGTCTGTCTGTCTGTCTGTCTGTCTGCCTGCCTGCCTGTCTGTCTGTCTGTCTGTCTGTCTGTCTGTCTGTCTGTCTGTCTGTCTGTCTGTCTGTCTGTCTGTCTGTCTGTCTGTCGGTCGGTCGGTCGGTCGGTCGGTCGGTCGGTCGGTCGGTCGGTCGGTCGGTCGGTCGGTCGGTCGGTCGGTCGGTCGGTCGGTCGGTCGGTCGGTCGGTCGGTCGGTCGGTCGGTCGGTCGGTCGGTCGGTCGGTCGGTCGGTCGGTCGGTCGGTCGGTCGGTCGGTCGGTCGGTCGGTCGGTCGGTCGGTCGGTCGGTCGGTCGGTCGGTCGGTCGGTCGGTCGGTCGGTCGGTCGGTCGGTCGGTCGGTCGGTCGGTCGGTCGGTCGGTCGGTCGGTCGGTCGGTCGGTCGGTCGGTCGGTCGGTCGGTCGGTCGGTCGGTCGGTCGGTCGGTCGGTCGGTCGGTCGGTCGGTCGGTCGGTCGGTCGGTCGGTCGGTCGGTCGGTCGGTCGGTCGGTCGGTCGGTCGGTCGGTCGGTCGGTCGGTCGGTCGGTCGGTCGGTCGGTCGGTCGGTCGGTCGGTCGGTCGGTCGGTCGGTCGGTCGGTCGGTCGGTCGGTCGGTCGGTCGGTCGGTCGGTCGGTCGGTCGGTCGGTCGGTCGGTCGGTCGGTCGGTCCGTCCGTCCGTCCGTCCGACCAATATCCGAAGTGCTGATGCTGATGTATAAAACATTGAAAGTGATGGTTCAAGCCAACCGCACTGCAATTGATTTATAACTACCGGACTCAGACTTACAGTCTCTCGCCACCCTACAAGAAGTGGCCTCGCTGTTTGAGGCGAGGTCGAAGCGTCTGCCTTAGCGGCACACATTGCCGACACTCAGCGCTGCTTCTCCGTCCCGAGTTCAGCCGCTAAGTCATATTCCGGACAGCAACCCCGCTAACGTGGAAGCACTGTCCGTGCCGCCCTTTTGTCTGGCGGCACGTTGGGTTTCACTTTAAGCGTACTTCTTCTGACGACTGCTGTCTTCGGGAGTGGCTCACCAGCACAGTCTTCGTCGATGTTGCTGATGTCTTCAGTCCCTTCACGTGGCCTTTTTGAGACCGCAGAAATGCCGCTTTTGCCTCCGTCTTTGTCGGCTTCTTCCTAGCTAGGTTCGACCTCATAGGTCTCCATTGCGGTCGCAGGAGCACTTTTGTTGAGCTCGGTCTCCCCAAGCAAGATGACTGCGCAAACTAGTCCGTTCAAAATGTGGCAATGCAACTGCAGGGGCTACCATCATAAAAAGGCGCCCCTGCAGCAATTTATTCGATCCCACCTCGAGAAACCGCACGTTATCCTACTTCAAGAAACGCTCACCCCCAACATAACTTTGCCCGGGTATCGCTTGGAGATTAACATTAACGAGGGGGGGAGAGGTATCGCCACCCTAGTTAGTAACAGGGCTACGCACATCAAGGCACGATCTAAAGATTACTGGTAACAAGATTACATACATCATGAAGAAATCATTCGAAGCTCTTCACTTGGCAATCAGAACAGCATCTTTATTCTCAATGTCTACAGCAGCCCTAAAGATCTGAAGCAAAGATTCAAGCCCCTACTTACCAAAGCAGTCAAACTAGCTCGAGACTCACCGTCAATCGTTGCCGGAGACTTTAACGCCCCGCCCCCTACCACGATTGGGGTTACCCCTATAATATGAACAAAGGGCAAAGTTTATGGCGCGAAGCAACGGACCTAGAATTTACGCTCATCACGGACCCAGCATTCCCAACTAGATGCGGCACATCGACATGTAGAGACATGACTCCTGACCTCACTTTTGTTCGCAACACAACGGAACCCACCTGGGCTAACTTGAACCAAGACTTGGGTAGCGATCACAATATATTAATTATGAACTTACGGATTAGGCACAACAGACTACGCAAATTTTCGGTCGTAGACTGGGACGAATTCCGTAAAATCAGAAAGAAAAAGGTGATTGGAGAATTCAACCTAAGCTTGGAATAATGGACCGCACAACTAAGCGAGGACGTTGGCGCCGCAGCTAAAGAGGTGCTAACGGATCGCCCAATCGACAAGATGGACAGCCGATTGGCGCACCTCATAGAAGCTAAACAATCTCTGCTCAACCGATGGAAGGGTCAGAGGCTCAACCGTAGGCTGAGAAAGAAAATTGCCGAAACCAATCGAGCGATAGAGGAGCACTGCAAAACCCTCTCTAAGCAACAGTGGGATGAGGTTTGCAACTCTGTAGACGGCTGAATGAGAAAAGGAGGGCCCTGGAATCTCCTGAAGCACCTACTAGACGAAACTAACACGAAATCGAATCAACGCAACACGTTAGGCAAAATCTTGCACGTGGCACAGAATGACTCATCCAAGTCGGAAGTTATTGTACAGCTCGTGAATAGGTACCTATCCGTTGAGGACACGCAGCAGTCACCTCCTCGATTGGAATATACGGGAACACACAATCCAAGTTCAGATGCTGCGTTCACAGTAGGAGAGGTCAGGGCGGTTTTACACGATCTTAATGGTAAATCTGCCCCCGGTCCCGATAGGATAACAAATAAGATGCTCCGCAATTTGGATGATGACTCCATGGAGTATTTGACACACCTGATTAATGAGATGTGGAAGAGCGGTGACGTTCCTGGCGAATGGAAGACCGCTAACACCATTTTAATCCCAAAACCGGGCAAGCCCCCTGGCCTCGAGAATCTGCGACCGATCTCACTCACATCTTGCTTGGGAAAGGTTGCTGAACATGCAATACTGAATTGATTATCTCGGTACCTGGAAGAGCACCAGGTTTACCCTCACACGATGATCGGCTTCAGACCTGGTCTATCTACGCAAGATGCCATGCTCCTACTCAAGAACCAAATAATCAGCCACAAGACTAGAGACACAAGAGCGACACTGGGACTAAACATGGAGAAAGCCTTTGATAATATCCTCCACACATTCATACTCGAAACCATTTCAAACCTCGGTCTGGGTAGTCACTATCATCAATACGTCCGAGCCTTTCTCAGTGGAAGGATGGCTACGCTCAAGGCTGGGGACCTAACATCAGCTACAATGAAGCTAGGCAACCGAGGCACACCCCAAGGAGCAGTCATCTCGCCCACTCTTTTTAATATCTCCATGATAGGTCTCGCTAGAAGACTCGAAGGCATCGAAGGCATAGAATACACCATTTACGCGGATGACGTCATGATGTGGTGTACTGGAGGCAGCGACGGAGAAATAGAACAAAGATTACAAGAAGCCGTAAACGTCACTGAAGAGTACCTCATCCCAACGGGACTCCGATGCTCACCCAACAAATCGCAACTACTAGTATACAGACCTAAGAGAAGAGGCCGCAAACCCAGGGGCTGGATTCCTCCTGGGGAGAACGATATAACGCTCTATACCAGGAGCGGAAGCGTCATCCCAAGGGTGGATTCCATACGGGTCCTGCGCTTGGTGATAGAAGCCAACGGGTCCAATAATCAAATGATTCTACGTATCGCTAAGAAAGTAAACAACGCTATTAGGCTTATCAAAAGAGTAACTAACCGCCGACATGGGCTTGAAGAAGACAGCGTCGTTAGACTGCTTCACGCCTTTGTGCTATGTCACTTCGCCTACGTAGCATCCATGCACGAGTCGCAGAGATCTGAAAGAGACAAACTCAATGCATTGTTAAGGAAGGTAATCAAGGTAGCTCTTGGGCTACCTATGTAACGGAAACCGAAAGACTCATGTAACTAGGAATGCACAATACACTGAGGAAATAGCCGAGGCACAAGCAAGAGCCCAGTTCTTTAGACTCTCTACCACGCGATCAGGAAGACAGATCCTCAAACGAATTGGTATACCAATTACAGCAATAGATAATAATCATAGAAAAATTCCCAAAGATCTGCGGAAGAATATCACAGTCATGCATGTTCCAAGCAATGTTCACCCAATTCATAACGTCGGCAGAAGGCAAGCCATAGCCAAAGCCCTGCTAGAGAAAGCTCAAAATCAGGCTGAAGAATTCTCGTTCGTCGACGTGGCTTTCACGCCCAATAGACGAGCCTTCACAGCAGTCCTTCTGAGTGGCAAAGGTGAAGTCGTCAACTCGGTTTCCACGTGCACCACGCAACCAGACATTGCAGAACAAGTACCTATCGCATTGGCTCCACAGCGGATCCACAGCGATTCAAGGGCAGCCGTCCGAGCCTTTGCCAAAGAAGTCATCTCTAGACAGGCCCTGGCAATTCTCGACGGAAAGGTCGTCAAACCCCAGACGATCATCTGGTTTCCTGCTCATATGGGAGAAATCAACGGTGCTCCCGTGAACCTCAACGAATCTGCCTACAATGCTGCACGAGGACTTGCCAACCATGCAGCCACAAGGCAAGAAGATGCAGAGGTTCCTGATTGCAAGGACCACCTCCTCACGTACAACGAGCTAACCAAGCACTTCAACCTACAACGCAGGGTCTTACCCCCTCCGCACAGTAAACTAAATAGAGCTCAGGCCATTACGCTAAAGCTCTTACAAACGAGAACTTATCCGAACTGTTTAATAATCAACAAGATCTATCCGCAGATCTTTACTCATACAACATGCGATAAATATAACGACACCATAGATCTAAGTCATATGGTCTGGCGTTGCTCCGCGTTACACAGCGACAAGGACAACACTGAAGAGCGGTGGGACGCAGCTCTACGCAGTCTCACATTAGATGAACAGCTATGGGCAGTCCAACGGGCCCGCGAAGCGGCCGATAGGCTAGGCCTTTCAGTCCCAACGTGGGAGCGGCCCGCTTCGGGCTAGGAAACTAGCGCGACCCGATGGACCAAAATAAAGTTTTTCCATCCATCCATCTAATTAAATGAGGTTGTGCTCCCAGATGTCCGGGAGTCCCCTGGCCGACATCTCTAGGCAGGCCCGGTCCACCAGCCAGAGCTGGTCATCCGAGCAAGTGGCCCGAAGAGCGGCCTCCCACAAAGAAAATTAAGGGTTGGGAATAGGTTGTACCGCCATGGGCTTGGGGGAGCTCCACAAACAGTGGAAAAGATCTGCCCGGGGCGCTTGGAAAGTGGTACACTGTGGATTATTGAGACCAGGGTAAAATAAATGTGCCAGATATGGGGAAATAAGTGCCTCGGTCTGGATCTGGCGCCAGATTGAACTCTGATGAGGGGTAAGGGTATGGTGAGGGGGCAGGTAAATCTCGTCTACCTTTTCTGTAATAGGTGTTAATCTGATGGTAGGTGTAGATCCCCTCTCCTGGTTTTTCCTTGAGGTTGGGTGAGCGGTCGTCCAGAGTCCGAAGGGAAAGACCTCGGACTTGCGCATTAATGCCCTCGTTCCCGGGGACACACTCATGCCCAGGCATCCACGTGATGGTCACCGGATGGGGAAGCGGAGGGATGTTTTCTAAAATGTGTGTGACTGTCTTAGGCGCCACGCCTTGAAAAAAGTAACGATATGCACTTTGGGAATCGGTGTAGATTTCTGTAATGTTAGAACCCGCGGTCGCAGGCGCCACTGCTAGGGCTAATGTGACCCCCTCAGCCACGTCGGTGCGCGCTGTTTTAACCGACGCAGAGATGTTAATGCGTCCGTCCTCCGTCATAGCAGCAGCCGTGGCTGTTCCTTCGAGCGGACCAACCGCGGCGTCGACGTAGAGGGCGTCAGTTATGCTTGTTCTTTGTCCTTGAAGTCGATGAAAGTCTCTTCAAGGTGTTTATCGGCGTTGATGAAGCAGGAGGCAGGTTGGAGGTAACAGAACTTGAAGATATATTGCAACGAAAATATTTACACAGTCAAATGCAGAGTTAGCAAAACAACACTGATGCAAAACACACAAGTAAACAGCGCCTTACTCTTCGACTTCTCTTAAGTTAGAGCCTAGGATAACTGTCACTACATACGACCAACCGAGTCTCACTGTTCTACCACTAAGTGGTTACGGCCCAGACTAGCGTTGCATCGTACGGAGTCTTACTGATCTATCAGGTTTAGTGATTACAGCCTAGACTGAGGAATAAGCACCTCGTCTCGATTGTTATAGGTGAAATAGACAAAGAAAAAGGGCGGTAGGACCGTTGGCCCATCCCACGGAAGCAGTTGCCAATGAGAGCTGAAAGTTTGTTAAGCCACAACCCAAAGGGATGGGCTTACAATTAAAAGTAAATGTATTGGAAAACAACCCTGATTGCCTTCTTTCCGCAACTCCGTTTCCCTCTGCTATTTCCACGTGGTCAGTGACAGCCTCAGCAAACACGCCAGGCACGCACGATTTATTGCTCGGCCATCTCAAACCTCGGTGGCGTTTCTAGCCAGCAGGGGGCTCGGGGGCTGGTGTCACAACACTGCGTACCGCAGTCCCCCCCTCAAGGTTTTTCCGCGTGGGAAAATAATGACCGTTGGCGGCATTCGGACCCGGTGTTTTCAAGACGACGTTCTTCGAACGCGATCCTCGCATGCGCACTGCGCGTCTACGGCGCGCACTGCAAGCTGACACTCGACACCACGCGGGCTTTTCTCAGCGCTCAAAACAAGATACACGTGGTTGCCGCCCGGACGCGTAGGGGAGTGGACCCCCGCTCCGTACGCACAGCACATGGTCAACAATGCTAGGCCATAAACCTCGGCGCCGTCTCTAGCCCGCAGGGGACTCGGAGGCCGGCGCCACAACACCGCGTACAGCCGTTCCACTCGAGGTTTGTCCGCGTTGAGCTATTATGACCATCGGCGGAATGCCAACCCAGTGCGCGCAAGACCGCGTTCTCCGAATCCGTTCTCCGCATCCGCACCGCGCCCCCCCGGCGCGCGCCGCGGCTCGTCACCCGACACCACGCGGGCCGTTCGACCCCTCACAAACAGAAACGGTTGCTGCCCAGACACGCTGGGGAGTGACCGCCTCCCTATTCATAAAACACATGGGCAAGTTGCGGCACCGCGACAATATATACAAAACAATTATGCAGCACCACACCGCCCATTCTGTATGTTCGATAGAAGCGCAGCCTAACAGCGTCTTCGCGATTTTGATAACGCCGGGCGTAGTAATCAGCCCGCACCTTGCGTCGGCCCGGGTCGCGTTGAACATTCATGTTTCGTGGCAACGGTTTGAGGTGCATGTTAGCCGCGAGTCTTACAGGAATGGGGCATCACGGCTCTTCATTCGGGATCGTGCCACTTGGCTCGCACCCAAGAGTACGGAGTGGGTTTCGTCCAGTGGGTGTTCGGGAGAGGCATAGGAGTTGATTACTTCTCTGTGCCTCTATGATTTCCTGGACGGTATTATAGAGACCAGTCTGCTGAAGGCGGGTAGTGCTACTGCGTACCGGTAGCCTCAGTGTGGTTTTAACTGCCCACCTGATTAGACTATTAGCCTGATCCAGTTGTTTTTCAGTGAGAGGATGATATGGGAGGTGGTAGGCGAGGCGACTGACCACCAAAGCTTCAATCATTTGCATGGCGTTCTTTTCAGACAGACCATGATTGCGTGACGTAATCCGGCGAACCAGTCCTGAGATTTTCTTTATTTACTTATCAAGGAGGTTCAGTGTAAAACGCGCGTCTAGGTTAGATTGGATGTGCAGACCCAGGACCCTCATTTTATCAACCTTAGACACTGGTTGACCGTGTACGAACAGGTATATGCCTGGGTCGCACGTGCATGGTTTAATCGTGAGCAATTCGGACTTTTATGGCGAGCAGAAGAGTCCCATTATGCTAATAGGCCGTTCGATGACGTTGATAGCTGTTTGGAAGACATCTTGGGACTCCCCAATGGAGCCTCGTGACACCCATAGGGTCATATCATCAGTATAGAATGCGTGGTGCAATTTATATATATATATATATATATATATATATAAATTGCACCACGCATTCTATACTGATGATATGACTATATATATATATATATATATATATATATATATATATATATATATCTGTGAGCTCTCTGGCAAGTGGGGCCATGGCTACGTTAAGTAATAGTTGTGATATGACTGCTCCCTGAGATGTGCCCCTATTTGGGAGAGCAAAAAAAGCGGCGGATGTGAGTGGACCTAATCTAATCTCGGCGGTGCGATTTTCCAAAAAAGCTCTGACATACTGCCAATCCTACGGCCGCATCCTGTGGTGGCAAGGGTCCTGAGGATATGTTCGTGTGCTACGTTGTCAAAGACCTTTTGTATTTCTAATGCTAGGATGGCGTTGGTGCGTGCCGTCCGTCGTGTTGGATAGAATAAAGTCCATTTTTTATGCAGGAGGACATCCTGCGCCAATAGGTTGGAGCGAAACCCAAACTGAGTGTCGGGGAAGAAACGTTCTTCTTAACAGAGCGAATATCTTCTTGATAAGTGCCCGGTGCAATGCATTCGAGCGTCACTAATTTTTCCAAAAGTGTTTTCAAAACCTGTTCTCTTGCCTTTTCTTCATATCGCAGTACACTGTTCCTTTCGATAGCCTTCATTTTAATCGTTTGCTTCAGCAACTCTCATTCCTCGCCAAACTTGATAGAACTGTCTGTCCCAAAACTATTCAGAACAGCCACTACCATTTCGTTAAAAGTGTCATCACGTAGAAGCTCAGCGTTCATTGTTCCACAATTCCCAGTCAAATTTATTTCAATCTTTCTTATGGCCCACGCCGCATATTACCAGGTAGTGGTCAGATAAAGATATTGCAGTCACTGCATAACTCCGGCATTTATCTACTAAATCGTATAATAGATACACACGGTCCAATCGTGCGCGACTTGCACCCTGAAAGTGAGTGTACCTCACGGCTCGTTCACCATGAAAACACTCAGCGATGTCTTCTAGTTCAAATTCGCTTATAATCTGCGCCAGGATGTCGATGCTTTTGCCATAAACAACGCGTCGCGCAGACCTATCCTGGGAATTCAATACGCAATTGAAATCACCCACACAGGCTATTATTTTGTGTGCAGAGAAGTGTTGCCTTAGGTTACAAAAGAAATGTGCCCTCTATTCCACTGTATTAGGCGCATAAATGCACAACACGCGCCATTGGACATCACAATAGCTGAAGTCACAACCGACAAGTCGGCCAGAAGTGCAGGAAATGTAACCCCCTATGACAAGCCCTGGGAGCTTCTTCACGAACAATACACACCCCGCCGACGTCCGTAAGGAATGGCTGACTGCGGCGTAGTACTTATACGTGAACCTTTGCACCATGCTCCCGCTTTTCTCCTCGCCCTCTACCTTGGTTTCCTGACACGGCAGAACACCCGTAAGAACAAGAAGCAACGAGTGGCACGTACAGAGTAGTAGAAAAAATGTCACAGTTTCGCCTTAAGGGCGAAGCAATGAATGCGATAGCAACACAGCAATGTCATACGAAGTAAGGTGAGCGGCTTTGGTAGCAATATGAATTGTAGTAAACATGAGCTGATTAAGTAAGCAGGTGTGCTGCGGCGTAAGTAGACCGACATGAAGAGAGACTCGATGACCAGGAGAAGGCGCGTGTGAAACGGTGGTGTTGATGAGAAGCGCTTCCCGTGGGCAGCGCGTGCGAAGGGACACACCTGTAGCGCGGCACTGTCGACCCGGGCAGCATTGCATGTGTAGCGTGTGTTGGAAAATGTGGTCCGACTATTACTAACTGAATGAACAAGCGTGGTGTGAGCGCGCACAAACATGAATAGATCACACTGAATGACTGCAGCCATCCTGACACAGCGTAACACCCGTAAGAACAAGAAGCAACGAGTGGCACGTACACAGCAGTAGAAAAAATTGTGTGAGCAGTGAGATTCAACCCCACGCCCACATACGTGGACCAGAAGTGTCGTGCAACCAGCACGCTGGGCAAAATTTCCTTGCGGCTAGCGCCATTCGTGACCTAATCAGGCAAATTGCCTTTAGCCTACAGGTTTGCAAGCTCTCTGCGTCTTATTTCTATGTAACACAGAAAAAAGTGTCTCAGGCATAATTGTTAGAGCAGCGACACTGTTTAAGCTAGCCGTAATGTGTGGTTGGTGTTTCGTATCAAGAAACTGCCGCGCCGTAGCTGTGGCAACCAGGAGGGCGGCGCGGCGCATGCGCACACGGTCTCCTCCTCGCCAGCTCCCTCCCTTCCCGATCCCCGCCTCTCTTCTCTCCGCGGCGCGCTGAGCCAGGAGAGAAAAAAAAAGGGCGAAAGTTTGCACGAGGCCGCGCAAAGCTCAAGACACCGCGAAGCTGGCCGATTGATTGCGTCTCTTGGTTGTAGCTAGGTTGAACTCGGCTTTGTCGAAGTTTAAACTTGGTTGTCGCTAGGCCTATACTCGTGTACTTCATCTGTGCTAGTACTGGAAAGGCTGCGGTAGTACAGAAAGGTGCGCGGCGGTAGCGCGACGGTGCGGGGGAGCATGACTTCATACCAGCTGTGGCGGCGGCGACAGCGCGGCGGTGGCGTGATGGCGCGGCGCACCTTTCCAGTACTACCGCAGCCTTCCCAGTACTAGCACATTTGACGTACACGAGTATAGGCCTACCTACAACCAAGTTTAAACCTCGACATCGCCAACTTCAACCAAGCTACAACGAAGAGACTTAATGAATCGGGCAGCTTCGCTGTGTCTTGAGCTTCGCGCGGCCTAGTGCAAGCTTTCGCCTTTTTTTTTAATAGAGAGGTTGAATCTACTCCCCGAGAACCCGACCCGTGACCGACTCACTGAGGCTAAATCATAAGATGGCAGGCAAAGGAAGCTTCGCTTTATATAGCCCTGGCTTCCCGCGCACCTGCGCGCATGCGCTGCGGCAACAGCTGATCGCCGAGTCGCGTGCCGCTACCTTGCCTACTGGAATCGCCAGAATGCATATGCGCGCCTTTACGGAAATGGAATTTTAAAGCGAAGCGTTCTTTGCATACCATCCTATGGTTTGACCTGGCTCGGTCGGTCCGGCTCTCGCATAATAGATCCAACCTCACTATAAAGAAAAAGCGCGGCCAGCGCCTGGATTGGAACCTCGGCCCCCCAGCGAAGCAGTCCGATGGTCTAACCGTTAGGCCACATACCTTTTCTTTTTTATTGCCAGTTTTGACATTTACAAAACAGAATTCTATTATTGCGATAGCAATTATATGGACACTCCAAAGCAGATTTCTGCCGTCGGCGTCGCCGTCGCCGTGAGGTTCCGTATGACGTCAATGGAGACGAAATCATCGCCGCGCGCCGCCGAACGCTGTATGTGCGAGTGAAAGGGCGCGAGGGACGCGCGCTTTCACGGGGAATGAACGCACGGCGGAGAACAAACGCGCGTTCTGTGCCGTGCTTCCTTAAGGGCTGCAGAAGTAGGCGTCTCTTTCCTCCTTTACAATCACCATATATGTAGGGCAAACGCACCTTCTTCTGACGCACGAAAGGCCGTGGGGGGGGGGGGGGGGGAGGAGGGAAGGGAGAGGACGTTTAGCTGCGGCACCAAGTGCCTATTTATATCAGAGGCTCCGGCAACACTCACCAACGCCGCACGCATTTTGTGCGAACGCGGGTAAAACGCCGATGGCGTCGACAACAGTTCTGCGTGTTGCCGGTGCTGCTGCATGTCCAAGTTTATACAGCTGATAAAGCTACTATCATTACTCCGTATATCTCTCTACAAATTTGCTATCGGAATTGATGCTTCGCCTTTCAGGTGAAACTGCGACAACTTTTGTTGAATTAAATTCCGCCGCTGCCTAGATTTGATCCTGCAGTCTCGCGCTTAGCAGCGCAACAGCATAGCTGCTAAACCACCGCGGCGGGCATCGCAATTGTTGTGTCGGCAAACTTAGGCTGGCTCGTTTTACCATTGGGTGCTTATCTTATGTCTTATCTTATGTCAATACAACTAGCGCTTTCAGAGTGTCGCCATGTGTTGATTACGATGACGATCTTTAAAATACCGTAAATACGCACAACAAGGGTTTGCGAAGAAGCGGGCAGTACACAAGTCCAGGATTCCGGGACATCAACTACTGCGGCGAAGCCGACCGTGGGGCGATGCGGTCGCCGTTACTCTGTGAAGCATTTTTTTTTTTAATCGATTGCTAAGCAATGCTTCACTTTTCGCGACCTGCACTTCAGGCACTTAATCCTGACAACGGTCTCACGCTATGTGTTGCGTCTCGTTTAATTTCAATGGCTGGAATTTTTTTCCTGGGACGCTTTTGTAGACCCGTTTAAAATACATGGGGTGATTTTTTAAATGCTGATTGCTGCAGCGAGAACTCATCCGCTAATTGCACTCTGGTGGCATATACTCTAGGTCTCCCCCTATATGTAGGTCAAGTTGGGTTTTATTCAGCTAGTTGAAATTTTTGACTGGGGCGCTTTTGTTCAGCTACTATGCGGCGAAGCAGCACTACAGGGGCAAAGGATTCGTCCGTCGTTGCATTCAAAGGAAAGAGCTCGTCGATCACTTTAAAACTCATAGACTCGAATGTGCAGCTATATTGCACATTCGTGCCCCGGTGTACAAGCAAAGATGACAATGCCCAATTCTGGAACAAGTAGCGGGCCGATTGGCTTTATGGAATGACATCCAAGCATGAGCCCAGCTATATGCGCGCTATATATCGTCAATTTTTCAGCGCATCTTAAAATGTTTTGTTTGGTATTTAGAAAGATAAACATTACTTTCTGGATTAACCTATGAATACCCACCAGTAATTACGATGAATTATTGAGCAACCAAGTAAGTAATTACACAATAAGCTAATTAATAGAACTATAGTGACAAGTGAGCGCTAGTTACTGACATACTATGTTTAGTTCTCTCGGTTTTACACACCTGCAATGTAATGGATATCAAATGAAGTATCATAGAACAAGTAATTCAACAATGAGCCCAGCTGGGAACATGTATGATGAAGTAAGTAGTGATAATGAATCAGTTATTTTACTGGTACAGCGGTTGTTTTTATTGGTGCAAGTCGTCATTGCGGTCGTTCGCACTTTAAAATGATGAGCATCTTGCTTAACATTAATAACTGATAACGCCAAGTCTACCTTTCATAAAGCATTCCGTCATTAATATCAAATGAAAGGTCATTCAAACAGTGACTCAATTATGATACCTAAGAGTGGCGAGACTGAGTTACCAGTGATCACGGATCACTTTACTTAATGTGAAAGCGGAAACCCTTATTCATATACGTCATCACTGATATCATTGCAAAATTTATTATTGGTTACTTATTATTATTATTTGGTTGCCACTGCTGACCGATTACGCGCAGTTATTAGTTATCACTAGTGATATGCTCAGTTCAATGTTCTCGCCTTTTATACAGTATAGCTTAATTGATATCAAATGAAAAGTCATATAAACACTTATTCTTTTACAAAGACTACGAGATGGTAGAACGGAGTCACTTGCGACCACAAATCACTTTGTTTAGTACGACAGTGGTAGCCTTGATTCGGGCACGTAGTCATTGGCATCAATAAAAAAGTGATTACATGAGTATCTTTGGTTACCATTATTAACTGATGATGCTGAGTCATTAGTGATCGCTAGTTATACGTTACGTTTGATGTGCTCATGCTTTTAAGCAGCATAACTGATTCGAAGAGTTGAGCAATATCCCGGCCACGGCCGCCGCATTTAGAAGGGGGCGAAATGCGAAAACACCCGTGTACTTAGATTTAGGTGCACGTTAAAGAACTCCAGGTGGTCAAATCTCCGGAGTCCCTCACTACGGCGTGCCTCATAATCAGATCGTGGTTTTGGCACGTAAAACCCCATAATTAATTTTTTTTTAAGATTTGAGCAATGGTCTGCCACATTTCTTTAGGTGTTGCCGTGACGGCACTCCTAGTGACGCGCGCACAGAGAGTATACGCTGGTTTCTGGCGAGGGAAGAAAACGTGCCTCGCGCCGTGACGCAGCAGGCCCCTTCAAGCAATGACAGCGTGCATCATGCTGCCGGCCGGAGTACGGGGTGCAACTCGGATGTGGCGGGGGCTGCCGTTGCAACGCGAGGGTAATTCGATTTGACGGACGTCGGCGCTGAAGATTAAAAGAATAGTTGATTTTTAAAGCGATAGCTGCGCATTATAACGTAGGGAAACTCGGCGGGTTTTAACGTTGGATCATAGAGGAAAGAATTCAACATGAGCGGACACTCCCATAGAGCCTAGCGGCCGAATGGACTGCAGCGCGCCAAGCGGTCGGCATCAATCACTTCCGTTTTCGGTTTTGGGCGCGCGCATTTTGAACGCTAGCTGGCACGCCGGCTGCGCCCCCCCCCCCCTTTTTTTTTCTTTTTTATCGACTGCGCACAGTCTTCGTGCGCAATCGGATTCATCATCATCAGCCTATATTTAAGTCCACTGCAGGACGAAGGCCTCTCCCTGCGATCTCCAATTACCCCTGTCTTGCGCTAGCGTATTCCAACTTGCGCCTGCAAATTTCCTAACTTCATCGCTCCACCTGGTTTTCTGCCGTCCTCGACTGCGCTTCCCTTCTCTTGGTATCCATTCTGTAACCCTAATGGTCCACCGGTTATCCATCCTACGCATTACATGGCCTGCCCAGCTCCATTTCTTCCGCTTAATGTCAACTAGAATATCGGCTATCCCCGTTTGTTCTCTGATCCACACCGCTCTCTTCCTGTCTCTTAACGTTACTCCTAAGATTTTTCGTTCCATCGCTCTTTGTGCGGTCCTTAACTTGTTCTCGAGCTTCTTTGTTAACCTCCAAGTTTCTGCCCCATATGTTAGCACCGGCAGAATGCAATGATTGTACACTTTTCTTTTCAACGACATTGGTAAGCTCCCAGCCAGGATTTGGCAATGCCTGCCGTATGCACTCCATCACAGTTTTATTCTTCTGCAAATTTCTTTCTCGTAATCAGGGTCCCCTGTGAGTAATTGACCTAGGTAAACGTACTCCTTTACAGACTCTAGAGGCTGACTGGCGATCCTGAATTCTTGTTCCCTTGCCAGGCTATTCAACATTATCTTTGTCTTCTGCATATTCATCTTCAACCCAATTCTTACACTTTCTCGATTAAGGTCCTCAATCATTTGTTGTAATTCGTCTCCATTGTTGCTGAATAGCACAATGTCATCTGCAAACCGAAGGTTGCTTAGATATTCGCCGTTGATCCTCACTCCTAAGCCTTCCCAGTCTAAGAGCTTGAATACTTCTTGTAAGCATGCAGTGAATAGCATTGGAGAGATTGTGTCTCCTTGCCTCACCCCTTTCTTTATAGGTATCTTTCTACTTTTCTTGTGGAGAACCAAGGTAGCTGTGGAATCCTTGTAGATGTTTGCTAAGACATTCACGTATGCCTCCTGTACCCCTTGATTACGCAATGCCTCTATGACTGCTGGTATCTCTACTGAATCAAATGCCTTTTCATAATCTATGAAAGCCATATAGAGAGGTTGATTGTACTCCGCAGATTTCTCGATTACCTGATTGATGACATGGATATGATCCATTGTAGAATATCCCTTCCTGAAGCCAGCCTGTTCTCTTGGTTGGCTGAAGTCAAGTGTTGCCCTGATTCTATTGGAAATTATCTTGGTGAATATTTTATACAATACTGAAAGCAAGCTAATGGGTCTGTAATTCTTCAATTCTTTAACGTCTCCCTTCTTATGGATAAGTATAATGTTGGCGTTCTTCCAGCTCTCTGGTACACTTGAAGTTGTGAGGCATTGCGTATAAAGGGCCGCAAGCTTTTCAATCATGATATTTCCTCCATCTTTGATTAAATCTACTGTTATTCCATCTTCTCCAGCAGCTTTTCCTCTGATCATGTCTTTCAAGGCCCTTCTAACTTCATCGCTAGTTATAGAAGGAGCCTCTGTATCCAGTTCATCACTATTTCGAATGAAAGTAGCTTGGCTGTTTTGGGCACTGTACAGGTCAGTATAGAATTCTTCCGCTGCTTTTACTATGTCATCGAAATTGCTGATGATATTACCATGCTTATCTTTCAGTGCATACATCTTGTCTTGTCCTATGCCTAGTTTTCTTCTTACTGATTTCATGCTGCGTCCATATTTTACGGCTTCCTCAATTTTTCCCACGTTTTAATTTCGAATATCCCTTACTTTCTTCTTGTTGATAAGTTTTGACAGTTCAGCGAATTCTATCTGATCTCTTGAGTTGGACACTTTCATGTTTTGTCGTTTCTTTATTAGATCTTTTGTTTCTTGGGAGAGCTTACCTACTGGTTGCCTTGGCGCCTTACCTCCCACCTCAATTGCTGCTTGTGAGACCAACCTAGTTACGGTTTCATTTATTACCTCTATGTTATCTTCTTCTTCCTCATGACTCCTACAATTAACGCAATCGGATTATTATTTATTAAAAATGATTGCGAACGATCTTGTCTAGTCCCATCGAATCTGTGCCACGCGCAATTTCACAAATTAGACGTAAGACCCCTCGTGAAATGAGGAAATATTTATTTTGCTCTATATAAAAGCTCGTTCCGCGGTTTTTGTGCGTTCATCCAAGGTTGCGACCCCAGGTAAGCAGTAGTTCCCGCATGAAGCTCCAACGGACGGCATCAGCTGAAAAAGGTAAATTACAAGCATGGTACATTTACAAGCATATAACAGCATGTTACAAGCATGTGTCATTTTGGTATTTAGACATACGAATACTGCGTGTAGAGGCGCAACGTGCGAAAGCGGGGGGGGGGGGGGGGGGCGGAATTACAAACAAAAGCAATTCGCTTTTACATACATGGCGTAGAAAATACCCGACTCATCCCATACAATACCATCAAATATGAAAACATCTGATTTCCAAGCAGTGCCCCATTTCCGGGCATTATTTCCTGCACTTGAGCAGCACAAATACATGGGCGCCTTCGCGTTTCCAACACTTGGCCTCGGGCGACGCGACGGTACGCTACATGCACAGAGACGGACGCAACAGAGGCTCCCAGCCGGACCATGCTAGACGTTCGCAGAATGCCTTCTAATCGCACTCAAGACAAATGCGTGGTGCAAAGCCTGTTTTCAGACCTTTAGAAGACTGAATTTTCGAATTACAAGTTTCTGATATGTTCCTCACCCGCCGTGGTTGATCAGTGGCTATGGTGTTGGGCTGCTGAGCACGAGGTCGCGGGATCGAATCCCGGCTACGGCGGCCGCATTTCGATGGGGGCGAAATGCGAAAACACCCGTGTACTTAGATTTAGGTGCACGTTAAAGAACCCCAGGTGGTCCAAATTGCCGGAGTCCCCCACTACGGCGTGTCTCATAATCAGATCGTGGTTTTGGCACGTAAAACCCCATAATTGAATTGATATGTTCCTCGGCGTTATCTTTCGCTCGTTCTGCCGGCGCTAGCAACACACTCCCATGTTAACTATCACGCTTGACAATCGCCCATCACGTTTTCGACAGGCGAGAGTACCGAAAGAAGGTATATGTTGTTGCGGGGCCACAAAAAACGTCACAAACTTGTCCCTCTAAGATTCATTACACGCCAAACTAACTTTGTCACCCCGGCCGAGCTGCTTATCGCTAATTGCATCACAGCGCGCTGTGCGGCCAGCGTGCCGTAAAAATACCTCAAAAAGTAACGAAATTACTTTTCAGTAATGCCTCCTAGCAAGATGCACTAGACTACGCAACACGGCCGAGTTGGTTCTCGCTAACTGCATCACAGCGCCCTGTGCGGCCAGTGTGCCTCAACAGAACCGAAATAAGCTACAATAATCCCCTAGGAAGCGTCGGAAACATGTCTCAGCACGATTCATTAACTCAATTTAACTGCGCCAGGACGGCCGAGCTGTTTTTCGCTAACTGCGCCTTAAGCCTCGGTCCCGTGCCATAAGCCTAATTGCGTCGTAGACAAACAAAAATTCTCACCTTGCCGTAGTCCAATAGTGCAGTTGTGTCTTGTCCCAGTGCACAAGGAACGCAAGAATACACCGGAAGCCCAAGAAACCAGGCTACATTTAAAAAAAAGAGACAGACGGATCATAGAATTGGATTACAAGAGTGGACACTTCAGCCTAAAAGCGGCGGAGCTACGCAGCTTCATGCCGCCCGCTAGAGGGCAACGCAACACTCCCTGTCTTCTGTGGACCGTGGACAGGTAGTGATAGCAGGGAAAAAAATAAGGAATTGGTCGATTGCATTAGAAGCGATATTAATGAGTTCCGTAACTCGGGCCAGGTGATATTAGTGGGAGATATGAACGCGCACATGGACGATTTAGACGGATATACTGATTACAACGGCTCTCTAGTGCTGGATTTGTGTGATGAACAGAACCTTATAGTAGTTAACAGGGAGAATAAGTGTCATGGACAGGTAACGTGGCAATGCGGAAACAGGCAGTCATGTATCGACTACGCCTTAGTCTCAGAAATGGTCTACGAACAACTGGACCAAATGATAATAGACGAAAATGGAAAAAATAGCCTGGGAAGCGATCATAGACGTTTAGCATTAAAGTTTGGGAGAGATACCAGCGCAGAACATGAACCAATAGCCTCAGAGTTTTTAAAAATGAATGACGAGCAAATAACAGAGATCGCAAACAACATAGAGAAGAAAATTGAGGCTTTTCCTACAGCAGTCTGGGAATATAAGGAACTGGTGGAGGTTATGCAGCATGAAATAAGGCGGACACGGCAATACAATTGTTGGATTGGAAAGAGGAAACCACGTAAGTGGTGGAACAAGGAAATTAAACAAGCTATAGAAGAGCGTAAAGAGGCATCTAGGGTTCATCGAGAAGCCAAAAAGTTGGGATTACAAGAAGAAGAGGTGCTCCTTAGATGGAATACGTACCGAGAAAAGAAAAGGGTTGCGAGTGAGCTCGTGCAAGAGAAAATTAAATGCGCAAGTGAACGTTGGGTGCATAACATTCACAAAAGAGACAAAGGCGCCCCAAAAAGATTCTGGAACCATATAAAAGCACTCGGAGCTCCAACTAGAAACTCGCAAACGGCTATAAGGGATGAAGACGGTAACATCTATGAAGGCGATGATGCGCTGCGGTACATCACAGACGTTATCAGGCATAACTTCGGTACGAGAAAAAGCGTAGTTCAGACAACAGATCCAGCAACAACAGAGAGGCCTGAGAGATCAAAATTCAGCATAGAAAGCTTTTATTGGAAAAAGGCAGCAGAAAATGTCCCTAACAACAGGGCAGCAGGACCCGATGAAATCCCAATACAGCTAATCAAAAACCTCGGTCCAAAAAGCAAGGCACTGCTGACTAATGCCATAGAGCAAGTGATTAGAACAAAGAATATTCCCGTTGGATGGCGTGAAAGCAAGATGAATCTTATCTACAAAGGCAAAGGAGATAAGGATAAGACGAGCTCGTACAGGCCAGTTACAGTAACGTCGGTGATATATAGAATGGCAATGCAAGCCATAAAAATAGAACTGTCGAAGTGGGTGGAAGAAAACGGTGTATTGGGGGAACTACAGAATGGGTTCAGGCCAGGCAGACGCTTAGAAGACAATATGTTTGTACTAACTCAGTGCATAGAGATTTCAGTAGCTCAGAAAAGACCTTTATGGATAGCATTTCTAGATATTAAAGGAGCTTATGACAACGTAGACAGGGAATTGTTGTGGGATATTCTTCAATACGAAGGCATAGATGACGATTTCGTGGAGCTGCTGAGGGAGATATATCGAGACAACCAAGTACAAGTGGCATGGGAAGGCCGAAAAGGAAATGAAATGGTGGGAATTCACCAAGGATTGAAGCAAGGATGCCCTCTGTCACCATTGTTGTTCACGCTTTACGTCAAGGGCATAGAAAGACGACTGGAAAACAGCGAATTAGGTTTTGATTTATCCTACATGCGTAATGGACAAATGGTGCAACAGAAGATCCCTGGACTGATGTACGCAGACGACATTGTGCTACTAGCGGACAATAAAAAAGATTTACAGATACTTGCGAATATCTGTGGGAACGCAGCGACAAATCTAGGCCTTAAGTTTAGCACAGAGAAATCAGGGATTATGATCTTTAATGAGCACACGAGTAACTTCGTGGTGTCAATTCAACAGCAAGTAATACCCATAGTGAAGCAATATAAGTACCTCGGCGTACACATAAACGAAGGAAAGAATTACTCAAGCAACCACCAAGATAATCTGAAAATAAAGGGGAAGCGGAATGCAGCATTAATGAAACACAGAGCACTGTGGGGCCACAATAAGTATGAGGTGGTGCGTGGAATCTGGAAAGGAGTAATGGTGCCAGCGCTAACATTCGCAAATGCCATTATATGCTTAAAATCGGATATATTGGCGGGTTTGGAAGTTAACCAAAGATCAGTAGGCCGGTTGGTTTTGGGAGCACACGGTAATACGACAAATGAGGCAGTGCATGGAGACATGGGTTGGGCCTCTTTTGAAGTCAGAGAAGCACAAAGCAAAATTAGTTTTGAAGAAAGGCTCAGGAACATGGATGAAAATAAATGGGCGGCTAAAGTGCACAAGTATCTCTACATGAAAAGCGTGGACACAGAATGGAGGAAGAGGTCAAGGAAGTTGGCAACCAAGTACAGGATAATCGAAACTGTAAATAGACAACCAGGGGTCATCAGAGAGAAAGTGAGAGAAATAGAGACCGTGAATTGGATGCAAAGAATGGAAACGAAAAGGACAATGGAGATTTACAAGAATGAGAAGAAAGAAATTAGAAGGGAAAATCTGTACGATAACACAAAGGGCAGTGCCTTGCTATTTGAGGCTCGAGCCGGTTGCCTAAGGACGAAAACATATCGGAACAAATATTCGGAATTAGATGAGACATGTGTATGCTGCAGTAAAGATCCAGAGACCACTCAGCACATCCTAATGGAATGCGACGGGATCCACCCAGCGAGAACCGTAGGTAACGTGCAACTCCCAGAAGCGCTTGGGTTTAAAGTGGAAGGAAACATAAACAGATCAGCCGTAGAGATCAGCAAGAGACGATTAGAGTACTGGTGGAAAAAAAGTAGGGAAAAGATGGATGCGACCTGATCTCTTAAAATCATAGGCAGCGGTACAAGGTAAATTTTTGAAAAAGAAAAATAATGATAGGTATACAAAAATGCAAGATAAAGAACATGTATAGTATACCTGAATAAATCAAGCAGGCTAGGTGACTATTTGTCGCCGCCCCGTTTCAAAGGGGATGCCAATAGATCATCATCATCATCATCAATCTCCAAGGGAACGCGCGTACTAGTTATCTATTGTAGTAACATTTCTAGTGCACTGTACGTCTACTTGTCTATGTGGCTGTAGACGTAGACATTATCAACGGGATCAGCCGGCCGTGAGCGGTGGATGATAAGACTGGTATAGAATGAAGCATAACTGCAGCGCTACAAAATACCGGCCATTGTGTGATGAGGCAAGGCGACGCTATAAAATATGTGCTATAACATCTCCGCGGTCTTCACTGGGTTCTTCTGCCTGAACGTCTGTCTTTTTGGCTGCTGCTTGGTAAGAACGCCTGCATTACGTTCTTTTTTCTTTTCATGACTTTGCAAATTGCTTATGTATTTGTCACTTGAGCTGTAAGCTGACATTTGTCGCATTGTGCTGTTCGGCGCAGAGAGCTTTTTTGTGTTCTTCACTTCGCGCATGATGTTCGTGGATTGCTTCACATTGAGTGGAAAACAGCAATTTGGAATGCTGTGCAGCACGTTTGCGAGAAAATCATTTCTTGGCGCGAGAAAGTGAGTCGGCACACGCCGATACACATAGTCTCAATTCAATACATGTGTGTTGTTGCGAAGTCCGAACGTCCGAGCGGCCACGAATGAGTCATGTGTGCTATCGTGCCAAGGGGGTATCCAGAGAGTTGATAAAAAAAACGTTTATATATATATATATATATATATATATATATATATATATATATATATATATATGTACATATTTTCAAACAAATAAGGGCTCCATGATCATCGGAGCTTACTACATGCGATGTCGTTGCATGTCCAAGCGCGCTTCCCAACCCTCAAGCTCCCCTTTTTAATCCATATAATTTCCCCCTTTCAGTCGTTGAGCGAGTTCACTGAAGTTCTTTTAGGCCAGTCACAGTCTTCGATCAGTTCGTAATCTCCCGCCCATGATGTGGCATCGTTTCCCGCCGCGCTCCGCCTCCAATGTCCCTGATCGCCCCCGCACACCAGGTAACGGGCGACACCTTGGGAACCAGACGTTGACGGGAATGCTCGACGCTGGCCCCTTTCAAAAATTAGTCGCCTCTTCGTGACGGTCATTTCGCGGAAGCCACCGTTTCCAGGGAGGGCGGTGGCTGTTGTCTCAGAAGGGGCTCAAGGTTGGCGCGTCACAGTCGACGCCGGGCCTCGACGTAGTTTGGGCGGGCGCTAGCGCTTCACGAAACGCATCAAGAGCGACGTTGCCGTTTTAACTACGCACTAGGCCGATGACCCATTGCAGTCTGGGGACTAATTACTCATCCATCAGTCCCAGGTGATTGACAGTGACACTTCCCGACCGCGAGAAACGACAAGCGTGAAGAGCACTTAATAGCTTCACGTCTGACGATGAGGCCTCCTTTGTCCCGAAGGATCGACAGACACATCAGTGTGCAATTGTGTGAAAGAATGCAGTTATGCTTAGGATCGTTATTCGTGGCGTTTGCAGATTGCTTGAAGCCTTCGTTACGAGCGCAATTAGAGAGAGAGAGAGAGAAAAACATTTATTTAGACCATGAGATCGTTGATCTTGAGGACGAGTGGGTGGTGTCCTCATTCCAGGACTCCACTGGCCATGGCTGCTCGACGTACTTGCGAATTGAAAAGAATGTTTGTAAGCTGTGCCTACGACGTATTCTGAATAAACACTCCTGCCTCAGTAACGCATGCATGATTATGTTTACCGACATTTACTGTTTTGTGGGGTTTTCATAATATCGTCTGTTTATTCCTTTTGTGAAATTTATTCTCAACATATGGCAGTCGTATTGGCATGTCTTGCATTGTGTGCATGTGCTTACTGAGAATATGACTTGACAATAAAGTTTCGTCTCTTCCAACACTTGTCATGTTTATTTCAAATGTCTGCATAAACACACAGTGGCATCGTATGCTTGCTTCTCTGGCGGTACAGCTTACACGAAGCTACTCGATGCATGCAAGCAACGCGTTAAAAAATCATAATATAGCCTCCGGGACGAGCACTCGCACGGAAACGATCTTGGAGGCCGTGTAACTTTTCTAATCGCCAGAAAATAGCCTTCGAGATTAGTTTTCCTGCGGTCCAAATCTCTGAGTCTGTGTAGATTCCACACACCCGCTAGGTGCACTGCGAACCCGAATCAGCTAAAATCCCTGTATAAGAAAAGTACCGCCATCCTTTGATAAACGCCGCTTCTCTCTATCCTGTATGTCCGATTGGACGATGATAGCGCGCGCTTTTCACTTCTTTATATTTTCTTTTTTCCGCCTCAGAGCCATGTTGAAAGTCCTCTGCGAGGCCGCAGTCGCCGGCGGCGATCGCGGCGCGCGCCTGGCCTGAAAGCTTCAACGTGGACTTTCTAGGTGCGCCACCGTCGAGTTGGCTTTCGCAAGCAAAAAGTAAAGAAAAAAGCAAGCGCTTTAGGAGAGGAGGCGACGGAGGAAAGTGTAGATGGCGGTACTTTTCTTATACAGGGTGTTTCACTTTAGCTGCACCAAATTTTTAAAAAATTGCCTGTGGCAGATAGCATAATTATAATCCTTGAGCTAAACTACTCGATGAGGCGGCCATTACTTCCACGAGAAATAAAACCGCTTAATTGAGTAATTAACATTACTACGCTAATTAACTTTTTAATTATTTACTTTACGGCACATCTTTCAATCTACGAAATATAGCCGCTGAGTTCGCAAAGCGTATCCACTTGAAACGAATTCTCAGGACTGTGCCAGTTTCGAGATATTAATCTTAATTAAGTGTCCCAAGATATTAATTAAGTGTCCCACGAAATACATGGGCGTTCCAGTTAACTTTGTGCTTCAATGCATAAAACAACGTTAAAAACACGTTAAAAATTAATATCTCGAAACTGGTTCAGTCCTGAGAATTCGTTCCAAGTGCATACGCCTTGCGAACTCAGCGGCTATAACCCGTAGATTGAAAGATGTGCCGTAAGATCATTAATTAAAAAGTTAACTAGCGTAATTTTGTTAATTACTCAATTAGCCGTTTTGATTTCTCGTGGACGTAATGGCCGCCTCATCGATTAGTTTAGATCAAGGATTATAACTGTGCTATCTGCCACAGGCAATGTTTAAAAATTTGGTGCAGCTAAAATGAAACACCCTGTATAGGGATTTTAGAAGCAGCCGCAGGGGCCTATGGAAGTGTCCTCTCTTATCCTTGTATATTTTACTCTATGGACAGGTCGCCGCGGGCGAACGCTCAAACGCACGCGCAGCCGTTCTCGCTCGCTTCGGTGGAGTGTCTGAGAGCCTGTCGCTAGGTAACGCAAGAAAATCAAGTCGCAAAGTTTAGATTCATTTATACGCAAAACGCTTTAGTTTTCGCGGCAAAGAATTAAAAAAATGAAACAATGTCTTTTAGTATAATTTTCCTTTCTTTTTTTCGATGCTCACGGCAGCTAACGTTCGGCATCAATACTATAGCGTGACCTGCTTCCTGTTGCCAGTTTTTGCCGAGTGTCCCTTCTTGTTGAATCTCTTTCTCTGTGGTTGGATCATGAACGCTATTTACTCCAAAGATTGGTATGGCAGGTAGAGGCGCGGTGGGGTTTAAAGCGATAGCCCTGTGGCGGCCCATACGCGAAAAAAGAATTGACTGTCACTTAAGTTTTCTTACGTGATTTGAATACGAAAGCATTGACTTCTCTTAGTTATCACCAATAAAGGCTTCTTAAGTATTACAACCTCTTTGCGATCCTTTCTTCGCTTTTTTTTTCTCTGCGTTCATAAATCACCAGACCGCAACCATTCAGAAATCATCGTCAAGTAGCTACGAGGTTATATTGTGATCCACTTTAATCCATTGTAAGCTACTTTACTTCAACTTTAGTCACCTTATTCTAACTTGTTGGAATTTTAATTCACTTCACTGTAATTCCCCTTAATTCACAATAACTACCCATAATTACTACTAATTAATGTTGTCATACCATTTACTATCTTCTGTATTACTCCTGACGTCATTAAAGACACTGATGACGTCACATTAATTTTTGGTACCACTTGTTGCAGACGACGCCGGCTTTTCTGCCAACGGTCCGTCTGCACGGCATAGAGTAAATTGCTTTCCCGCTTTCATAGCGATTTGCGCAGCCCCGGTGCGCGGCGTCCCGTCATGCTCTGAGATGCTTCAGATAATTCTTGCGCGGGGACGAGGGTGAGCGTGTATTGACCCGTTTCGCGGAGCAGTTCGCTCTAGAGGAACGAGATGGCGCTTTCGGCGGCGCGCCATACGTTGCCTCAGCGAATGCGCAAGAATACGAAACCATTACTGCGTCTACCCTCTTACTGTGCGATCAGCTGTCGAAAATGCAACTGTGTGTGCGCTAATGCACTGTGCCCAATTCATACTGCAAAATGTGTAACGATAAAGGGATGACGTTGCGGTAGTTCGCTGCAAAAATAGTGATTCACATATTAATTAATGGAATCAACCTGTGTTGCAGCTGCTGCATAAGGACTGCCTGTGTTGGCGCCCTTCGCGATGCACGGCTTTCCTCAAGGATAAAAAAATATAATTCATCCGCCTGCGATGTATACCTAACCTCTAAAGAAAGGACTTCAACTCCGGAACGTCGGCACTTAAAGAGTGAGTACCGCTAGTTACAAAAGGAAGTCGTGCCACTTACTGGCATTGTAAGTTTCCCGCACAATATCTACACACATCCTCCCTTGCTCGCACGAAAACTTACGCCCACCCTATCGCCAACGTGTGAGTGAATAGGTGCACACTTGAATCAATGTGCCGAAGCATGAGTGACGGCGACTACACCGACAAGACACGAATGCTGGAAGCTCAATGTTTCGTGACGGTCCACAGAGTAAGCGAGGGACTAGCGATAATACGTCTTTGCTACGGGCTACCACAAAGTACAGAACATTTCAATTCCAAGCTTTGTGCACAGCAAGAACAAATTTATCGCAGCAGAGCATACCCGCGAGTGATTACGCTGAAAATAAACAATCAGATAGTGGCCGCACCGAGGAACTTTACTCAGTCAGAAATATGACAAGCCGCTGGTTCAAAATGTTTGCCAAATAAAGAAAGCAGAGCACACTTATCCCGATTTAACTCACAAGCGGAAAGTTTGGACAGCTTGGAATACATTTCTAGCCCCGCTTTTAGTACAAGCACCGTATACGCTGCTCACGCCGTTTGGAGAAGGCGTAATGAGCTCTGAAAGCACTTACATGTATTCTAAAGCTGTGGCCAAAGCTTCGTGTCGTGCACGCAGTCACCGTCTACGATACGCGTCGAAACAGAGTTTTGCTGCACCGCGCCGGCGTCACGCGCTTGCATTGTAAACGCGGAGGCAACGGAGGCGGCTGAAGCAAGCAATGGACGCGTCACCACGTGATCAAACATGGCAGCGCCCACGGGAGCGCCGCGAAAAGGGTCAATAGGCTCCGTACAGTGAACAGACGGCGCTACAACCGAATACGGCAAAACGCCATGCACCGCCAATGGTGGTAGGAATGGGAAACACTGAGACGGCCGCTCCGAGCCCCGCGGCGGCGACTGAACGTGTTTCAACGCGCGCGTGACGTTCAAAATGTCGCGTGTGTTGTTTTGCGGCTTTAAGCCGATAAGCTGTATTGAAAATTACTTTCGTGCGCCTATACTCGACAAAGGAGACAAGCTGTATGTGGCGGGCCACGTTTACGACGTGAAGGAGACCGACGGCGCCGACTTGAGGGCGCCGTCGGTCACTCTCAGCAAGGGAAACAAGTGTACGACGTTTCCTTGCAGGTACGGAGAACATGCATGCATTTTTATATCAGCGAGTGGTTTTGACGCATAAGCGGAAGCGCACACGCTACCACCACTGATTGGAGGAAAATCTGCGGTGCAAGTTAAACGAAGACGAACAACACACAAACAGGACGGGAGCTTTCGGCGCATTACAACTAGCTCAAACCAATATTATCCTATCGCGACGTTTTTTGAATGAGAACAGTCCCAAATCGACATTCGGTGATTACACGTCGTTTTTGCTACGTTGCCGGGTATTCCGGTGCGTGGTCACAGAAATGTGCAACTGCAGCTCTGCTATTTACAGTATTTCGTTCACTTCGTGGCCGACGTGCGCAGAAACGCATTTTTGCAAATCTATAAATGAAGCGTTTCTAGGTGTTGATTTTTCCTTTATTGGCTACTCCGCCGTTCACGAAGTGTTTGGAGCAGATCCTGCTCGTCTGCTTTGGCATCCACGGCGAGCCCTCATTCTCGCCCAAGAAAACAAGAGGAGCATGATTGCGAATACTACGCAGTTCATACTGACGACACAGTGTCCTATGCATGCGGCCGGAAGCAAGAGCGCACATGCAGTAACCAAATGACTTCTTCACGAGACGGTAAAAGAGGCAAACACGCCACAAAGCGCTGACGAGAGAGAGCAGTCTAACGGCGGGCGCCACTTGGTGAAGGCATTTGAAGTTTAGATGTTACACGCACCATCGCTACCCCCAAAATCAACGCAAACCGAGTTTACTTACTTCGCTGAAAGTATCACAGAAAAACGCAATTTAACAGTTTATTACCGGACTGCAAGCATGCAAGCAAATCAACAAAGATTCGCATGAAGCCTACAAGAGCATTTGAGGCGCACATTCGCGCGTAAAATTTCGCGCTACGCAAGCTTGCTGTGCAAAACGTGCTCCATACACTTCCAACCGCGCTAAAGACACAAATACAGTTGCAGAACCTCAAGCAGCTAGACCTGGCTAGACCTTAAAGCATATAGTTACATTGACACTAGGAAAGCGCTTTTTTCACAATTACTTACCTCTTGGAACAGCAACAATCCATCTTTTTCGGCGTTCTTGCTCCCACGGGTGGCCAGGAAATCCGTACAATTTCACGCCAGGCTGGCCTTCGTGGCTGTGGCAGTTTTTTACGCAGCAGTACCGGCACTTGTTCCTCTTTCTTCTCCGTACGCTTTCAGTCGATGGATCAGAATTAGTCGAGCTGAAGGATGACATTGTCTCAACGCCAGAAACGACCGAACAGCACCAGTGACGCCGCGCCTACGAATACCCCCGCGCGCTTTGACCGTCTCATTATTGTTAGCGGCGCTGCCACAGATGGCGCAGCAATCGCAGCAAACTTCACTGTACGGAGCCTATAGACGTTTTCACGAGGGCGCTCCCGACGGTCTGGCGTGGAGAGTATCTGTCAGTGTTGCCTGTTCGGTCTGGACTGTGAGCTTGCCTTGCGCTTGCATTGCGGAGTGGTAGCTTTGCTTCGATGTTTCCATTTATTTTTGTCACGAATGACTTACGCTCGTAAATAATGGCATATATACTCATCAAAAGGCTACAGGCCAGCACTGTGCAGTTTATGGGTGCACAAACAACCAGCGGAAAATAACGAATTTGGGTACTAAGTGTGTCCACAACACAGCACTCCGCGAGACCACTGCCGCGATGTGGTATGTTCACGCTTCGCCGGTTTCCTGCATCACCTGAGGACTTGGCATTTCAGTCTAATGTGAACCAATGCACACATCAGTAAAATAACGCATTTTGGTAAGCTCTTTTCGGCACATTTTCCAACAGATTGTGAGAATTGTCAGCTCTTCGATGCAATATTTTCTCGTATGTAGTGGCAGAGGCTACATTTGTTGTTCTTTCAAACACGACTTCATTCCAGTGCCTAATACGGGGTTCACACGGCGCACTTTTGATCGTGATCGAGCCCGATATGGGTAGAATTTCTTGGTCGCAATTGGCTTCTTTGCTCAATCTGCGGAAGGGAGCCAATCGCGGTCGAACATTCCGATCCAGATCGGTCTCGTTCGCTATCAAAAGTGGCCGTGTGACACCGGTATAAACAAACTGGAGCACTCTGCGAGAGAACTAGTCGGTAAATACACTTCGCAACGATCTGGAAAAATCGTGTCAATGGAAGATGTATGCAGACCCTGTGTCCACCAAAACATTGTCTCTGCGTTCACACGCACCCTGCGCGGCCCTGCTCATAAAGGTAATTAACTTCAACAGTGATGTTCTGCATCGAGCTCACCCATCTTTGAGCGTTGTCTATGTGCTTGGGCAGCAAGAGAATGCAAAAACGAACGTGTCAACCTCATCAGCGCGGCCTAGCGCCAGTGCTAGAGTTCGGGAACCGTAATTCGCTAACTGTGCGTGGCGTAGAAACGCGCTATGTGAGCCCGCGCAAGTAAGAACGTAAAACGCGGACAATAGAATCATGCTTGCAAGAATAACAGTAACGAAAAAATAAATAATTCGCACAGTCGATCAAGTGAAATACTTACGTGCGTGCAGTGACCGCTTCGCTGACCACTAAGCGCTTTTCACTCACGTACGGTCAGTAGTGGTTTACAGTCATATCCATATGTATTTATTCGACAATTGTTAAGACTCGACATTATTATGAACATAGCACAGTGAGACAGTGCAAGGGAAACAAGAGAAAGAGCAGAGATGGCCCTAAAGCTGCAATATTATTGGCTTATTTCGGTTCAGAGATAGCCCACACGAACAATTCTTGCCGTACACGATATCTTCAATAGAAACTTCGCGCACGATCTACGTTAAGGTTCACCGTGAGCGAAGCTTGTTCCAAATTCAGACATTCGAAAGAAAAGCCATTCCAGGTAAACAAACGTAAAAAATAGGTAAACAAATATATATTTATAACAAGTCCTGTTATAATCCCTATTGGGATTGACAGTATGTATAAATAAATAAATACTAAAAACAAAAATCTAGCACCTGGGCTGTATCAGTTGCGCTGGCATCTGTGATCGCTGTCGCGCGTCGGTTCGCTGCAGGTACCGCGCTGCTCGATCGCCACGCTTATGCTTTGAAATTTGGTTATAAGCACCTTGCACTGCATCAGATCCAATAAATTTTGCATGATTGAGCTGTTCAGTTGCGTCGGAAGCGTATGGAGTAACCACCACATATCTACCAACCACTGACACGCGTCGTCGGGCCGCCGGCGCCTGGTTCTATAAGCATTGCCCGACAGCTACGTACGCGCCTACTTTCGCTAAATGAGGCAACCCTCAATCGCGAAACGCAATGGTGATCAGATTTAATCGGCGATACGGTCACATGTGCCCAGCAATAACAATGAAATATACCGCTGATTAGCACGCCAGGTCTCGACGAAGCAGACGCGGCTGCCGCCGCTACCGACGAAGAAACACCACATCCACTGGCTGGGCTTGCTGTTGCCATGGCACACCACACTGAGCGCTCACGCGAGCACGTGAAACATGTAACAAGTGAAGCCGCACAAGACAAGCGAAACGGAAGAAAACAATCGAAATAATGCGCGGCGAAGATCACACAACCGAAGTGCGGCCGGCCTGCTCTCGCAAGGCGCACAGTCCAAAATGGCGCCGACGCTAGACGTCGCTCGTGTCGGCCAATGGCGCTGCTCAAACGTCGGTTTGTGAAAAGGTCTATACCACAGAACACCCGTACAAACTTAGAGAAGGGAAACTGTACCTTCCACAGTGCAACGGAAATAAGCGTAGCGGTGGCGTTGTGAACTAAAGTATGCGACCGAGAGATGGCGGTGGCAGAATCGAAACTAACATCATCATCATTACGTAGTGAGCAATATGGCCGCTACGGTAGCGGTTCGTAGGGCTGGTCGCGCTGCTCGCTCGCTGGTTTTGGACGTTTTGTTACCGCTTTCGGAGCGGTATTCGTGTGTACTGTACTATAACATGACTACAGATATCTGTTTATGTCGCCAGGTGACCGAGAGGCCTCAACTGGCAATAAAACACTTCAAACAAGTAAGCTTACATTGTTTATTGTCAATGGTGAATGAGGCAGTACATGCTCACAATTTTCGTACAGCTCAGGTGGACTTAATGTTGTCCGTCACCGAGTTTACAACATACAGAAACACAAATAACCATCTATTTAATGGAACGCAAAGCTGAAATCGAGCGAAGTTTTCTCATCGTGTTCGGCGTGCCGTAAAGCAGGGCGAACGAAGGTTCAGACAGTGATATGTATGCTGAGCTGCCCTCGTACTTGTATTGCGTACAGTGCTGCTTGACGTTTTACATTCTCTGCGTTCGACGATTTCAGCTAGAGTAAAGAAAGGAACATAAAAAAATGCTCGGCAAAAATGTACTGTCAGCAAGATGAGCTCGAGCTGCAATGTCCCATTGCCCTCGTAGCACGAAGTGTAGGGGGGGGGGGGGGGGGGCGTTATGCTAAATTTTACACCACATATTTTGTGCTCTGGATATTTTTCTGCTGCACATTTAGTGCTCAGGTGAGGTTTCCCGTGCTCGTCCACTGTTGATTAGCTGAATGTTAAGCTGAACTTATTCTGCGAGTACATTTCAAAATCTTTTTGGGAGCACACGGCGCTCAGGTTTGTCATCTGCTGTTTGAAGAGAAACAATATTTGTTTTTAGTGATTTCTCAAGTTTGTGAAGTGTTAAATAGGCTGGCCGGTTGTGTGAGCTTGCCTTTTCTAGATATCTCTTATGGTGCAGTACTTTCCTAGTTATTGATTTCATGCAAACTGTATATGAGCCTCTTGTAGTAAACAAATGCAAAATAATGCGTATTTCGAGATCTAATTCTAATCCTAGCACTTGCCATGTTAACGTTCCCTTAGATTTTGTCATGCCATATAAATATATCGGTGTAAACATTACAAATAACTTAAATTGGACCATTAATATAGAGTGCATCATTAGCAATGCTAATAACATGCTCGGGTACTTATGGCACAACTTTTCCAAAGCACTGTCTACTTTAGAACTACAGCTTTACAAGACTAATTCGCTCGAAACTTGAATATGCATCTGCAATACGGGATGCCAGTCGCGTTAATCTTATTACTTCACTTGAACTGGTACACAGTAACTCTACTCGTTTCATTATTTCTAATTATAACCGTACCACAAGTATAACTTCAATGTAAGCACTCATTCCACTAGCTGATCGCCGCAGAGTCGGCCATCTTTTGCTATTTCATAAATTTTTTTATCGCACCACACTTCATGACGACTTCATACTGCGGCCTCAGTGCATTTCAAATTGCGTCGATCATCGCAGTAAGGTAGGGATTGATTCATGTAACACGAAGTCTTTCTTTCATGCCCCGTACATCTCAGAAATGTAACCACCAAGTATCGTAGCCATCACAGATAACAAACTTTTTGCAAAACATTAGCTAACATTGTATAATCAGGAGAATCATTATGTTACAAGAACTCACTGCACTTGTTTGTTTTACTCTACTACTTTGTAACCACTCCCCTCTTTAATGCGAGGTGGCCCTGAGGGTACTTTAAACAAAAAATAAAATGAAGAGTGACTGCCAGAGTTTCAGTCAACATGAAGTGTCATTTCCTTAAAATTGCATTAGGCGCTTTTGATCATTTTAAAATTCTTTGCATTTTCATGTAACAAAGTATCGTTGTGAGGGAGCATGTGATACTTCATGGTACTAATGCCCGTCAAATTGATTTGCACAGAGCAGATGACAGAGTTTGTGCATTAGCAAGTAGGAGCTTGCTACATTGTTTCTGTTCTGGTCGTCACGGCTATAATGACTGGAAAAGAAACAAGTTGGGACTCAACATGTTACTTCCCCGATTGTCATAAAACGCCCTTAAAAGCAACTAAGCTTGTATGTCAAATTTCTCATTCCCGCTCGGTACGATACAGAACTGTAGACTGCTGCTTTCCTAACAGGGCTCACACCTCTCTATCTGGTAAACTTCCAAACATTTCATAGTGAGGCACGTAGTTCAAGAGGACCTGTTGTCATTATGGTGACAGTTGAGCATCTTGTGGCTTAGCGTGGGCAGCTTGCAGACCAATAATCTCTCTTTTGTCCGTCTTCCTGAAAAGAGAAATGACAAAGCCATGACACACATGCAAGCAAAAAATGGTGAAACAAAAGTTTGTCCCATAATGAATAAATCACGGTTCTAGTTGAAGTGTTCAAATACATACCCTGTGATGATGCTGGCCCTTGATGTTACTTCCAGTGGTGACACATTCACGGTTGACTTGTACGTTCAGAGACAATAGAGTCCAAAGGGATGAGTCCAAATATGAGCAGCGTCTTGGAGGCTGGAATCGAAAGAAAAAAGAGCCTCAATTACTATGGTGGAAGTGTGCCTGAGTTTGTGATTCATGTATGTCAGAGAACAATGCACGAAACGCTCCATGACAGAAACACACACACACACCAACACTGTTTTGAGTGTGCATTTCTTTCAGTGGTGTCCTTGTGTGGGCTGTGCTTAGTCAAGCCTCGATTAGATGACAATTGTTTCTGCCAGATACTAGTAATAAACACAGTCATTTTATTATGTCTCAAATGCAGTTAATCTAACTGTATCACCGGAAGTACACTTGTCACTAATGTGCAGTGAACTTATCGCGGTGTATCATTTATGCAGAAACAGCCAAAACTTTATTATCTATGCCGTACTCATGTTAGCAATTTTAGCAACTTGGCAAAATAGCAAGAGCCTCGTTTGAATTGCTTTGGAAGGGCAATAACTTTATAATTATTACTATTTTCTACTTTTAAGAAATGACGACAGGAATCTGCTTTATCCGCCTCGCACGCAAAGAAATTCAAAGTTGAAAATGCGAAGCACTGCTTTTTTACTCACCGGCGCACAAGCCCAGGGGCTGCAAGGTTAATCCGCTTTCGTGGGTAGTCTTCAAGCAGACTGTGCTCGGTTCCAGCGATGAATTTTCGTGCTGGCCAGCACTTTCTTTTTCGAGCAACACGTCATTACGCGGCCAGACGCGGCAGATCACAAACGGCGGAAGCCGTGCATGCAGCCGTTATGCTAGTGAAACGCCGCCAGCTGATAAAGTTTACCGTCTTTAAACAACTTCGCTTGGTGGCAGCTATCGAATTTTATACGCATAAACTGGCTGAGATATTACTGATAACTAATTAAAACGAACCTGCGTGATGCTGCTCAACATAAACGACCACCCCGCTCGCAAATACTACCGCTGTACAATTTGAATCGATAAACGGCACGGACTGCAATCGATACCAGTGGGCTGCTGCTGATCACACGTGAGTGAGGCCTCAAAACCTTTATTCAAGTAACAAAGCAAGGAATTTAATAACAGAAGTCAAATAAAAACAATACACTACTTATTTTGTAAACAAATGACACCGTAACTGTGTTTTTTGGTTATTATATGTACATTAATAGATCAAATACTGAGCCCCGTTGAGCGCCCCTAGCAGAAAAAACACAAACTAAAGTATGCGACCAAATTACAGTAGCTCCACTTGCGCGCTTATGCTGGAACGCGCCGCGGTTGATTTTTCGCCCTCTGTGGCCATTTGGTGAACTCGAGAGTTTCCGGGGCCTGCCTATACCGCTCCAGTGCACGCGACCACTGCCATAGACCACTGGTGTAAGTATAAGGAGAGGTGCTGACACTCTCCCCCCAACGCACGCGAAAGCGCCGCTCGCTCGCGTCCAGATTATGTTCGGCTTGGTTGCAGCTGGTTCGGCGCCGTCGTAGAGGGCGTTGCGGTATGCGGTCCCAGCCTCGGCGGCAAGGCGCGTGCTGCCGCTGCTTCGTCTTTCTGCTTGCAGCTTGGCTGTTCTGGGCACTGTACAGGTCAGTATAAAATTCTTCTGCTGATTTTACTATGTCCCTCGTAAATACTCGTAAATACGCGCTTTTGTGCAACAATATGATCGAGCTGACGCCGCCGGCGAAGCTATCGTGGAAACAATTAGGACTCTATGCGCACTTTTCGAAAGGTTAATACTTAAGATCGCCCGAGAAACGCTGAACTGAAACCAGACGTATCTGATAACTACACCTGTTGGTTGACGGACAATATGTTCGCCGATATACCGCTTCAGTTTCTGCACAATGCAGAGTTACAAGCTTTTATTTTTATTGGACCCCCTATGTGACTTGCGGGAGATCGATCCTCCCGAAAGAAAAAAAAGAAAGAAAAAAAGAAACAAGGAAAGGATCATGACGTCTCATTCTAAGAATTAATGTCGCTGACGGGGCACGGCATACTACGTACCGTACGCCGAACACAGTGCATAACAAACACATTATAAATAACGTATTCGTTATCCCAGGTAAAACAAAACCATCGTTTACGCCCCCAGCAGCGTTCGGACGTCAATGGGTGCAGACGAGGTCATCAAGGTCAAACTGATCGACGCGTTACTGGCTTTCATTAACGAGAAATGTTAACGACTGCCAATGACGTCAGCGACGCGGTATTGTACTGGAATCCTTCCAATTTATTAAAACGAGAAGTGAGAACCTGGGCCCGGGCGTCTATAAAGGGATGATAAAGGGCAATACTTACTTTAGTCGGGTGAACTACACTTTTTAACACTCAATTTGCATTTGTGGGGACCGGGTTGGTTACTACGGTTACCTGCATGCTACTACTTCAAAGAAGATAGGACATAATAGAGTATAATATAACGTCACGCCGTAGTGCAGGGTGAAGAACCGAACAATGCTAAATGTCTGAGCTGATAATCGAACTCTTTTTTGGGCGAACTTGTGCCCAGAAAGACAAAGCGACACTCGAATCGCAAGGATTGCGACGAGCATAGTCTTCTGCTGTCGAAACCTGAGCTTATGTGTCAAGTCTGTCCCATATTTATAAACGTATCGCCGCACATTCCCTAATATTCGCTTATGCTCGCGTGCATTCAAGAAGGTACAACAGAATTCACACCTTGCGCAATGTCATTTGACACGACTCTTTAAAACACACGGCGACAACATTGGAGAGTTTTCGAATACGGTATATATAGGCGGCGTCATCTTGCGATGAGCAATAACTTGAAGACAGTGATAATGTGTGGTCCAATACACAAAAGTTTCCCGTTAGTAACTGCTCTTCGCCATTGGTCGGTCCTCTTCTTTAATAATATGTGCAGCCTTAGGATTGGCTGGAATTGGCTCTTACGAACAATCGTATACCTAAGAGCCTCTCGTGAATTCGGTCCCTGGTGAAAAAAACGGTCCCTGGGAAAAAAGCAAAATGAAGCATACGCGCGGTAGTATGTCACGTCTCTGTCTTCCGGAACAATATTTCATAGCAGTATGGTATTTCCTTGAGGCGCCAATTCTTTCTGTCCGCTAACATTTCGTTCCATCACATTTATTTACTGCATCTTCAGGGTCATTAAAACCCCACTCGCAGCAGCACACACTCGGAATTTTCAGATATTCAGCGAGTTTAGTCAAGTTTGCAATATAATGCGAACTCTATGCGGCAGCTCTCGACAGGAACGTTAAATACGAGAGCATCAACTATTGCAAGCCTACAGCCATACTTGGAAAGAATCCACCCAGCCATTTGGAAACATAAGCCTGACGTAAAACATCTCCAGAAACAACGAGAGAGATGAACCCACCAATACGTGACGAAAGAATGGCACCGAGGGCAAACACCCCGGCGTCTATATTATACAACTCCTTCCACTAAATCCACTTTGCGTGTATTGTTCGCATTTGCAGCCAAAGTCCAGCCGGGAATTTACCAAGATGTGTGTGACACGTCTTAAACAGCAGTATCTTCATCAATGCTTTTCCTTGTGATGCGCTGTCCTTGCGCGCGGAGTCATGCAAACAGCGCTTGAAAACATACAACAACAACAACAACAACAACAACAACAACAACAACAACAACAACAACAACAACAACAACAACAATAATAATAATAATAATAATAATAATAATAATAATAATAATAATAATAATAATACAATTTTCATGCGCCGTCTTCGGCGCATCGCCATTTGACTCACTCGAAAGCGTACTCCAACTCAGTCGCTGCCCATATGCAAAGTATCGAAGGCTATCCATCAAAACAAGTACAGCTGCCGAGTTACTGGAACTGGAATTGGCGTCAGCTGTTCGGGGTATGTCGGATACAAATTTGAAAGCTTGTTGCCCACCGACGACATCGCCATTAAATGTAGCCGCGTCATTTACATACGCGACGGGAGATTTAGACCAGCCGTATGCTCGAGTGTCTAGAGAATAGAAAGGAATGAAGAAATATAAAAGACACGATAGTGATAAAACGCTTAGATGGAATGCCGCGACGACTTTTCTGTCTAACACACACACATGTAGCTCTAAACGCGTTGGAATGACGCCCGCAACAAACGCTGCGTCAGTGGTGCGAATATAGAACCGGGTGCCAGAGAACTCGAAAAAGGCACTGATACCAGGAAATAAACCAAAAAGAAAGAAAGAAAAAAAAAAGGAGAGAATGTTGACGTCACAAATTCAGTGTACACATTTGCATTTTAGCAGCATTTTTAAAAACCACTTTTATTGTTGTGTTTCACGTCCTCGTTTGACGACTGGCACAATATATTGCACATTGCTTGCGGTCCTCAACGTAAACTCGAAAAACAAAATTACCTCGGAATGTTCATCCTAAATATGAAGTCAGATTCACGCGAGACAGCAGGGAAATTGTTTTTTACCACATCCCGTAGGACGCTGTGACGTCCCTGACGGCGAGAAGCGCCAATGACCGCGCGTTTCGAATATCGCGAAATGGCGTTTGAAATTTCCGGACGCAGCGTCAACGTGGGAACCCACAACACGCGTCGTTACAGTTTTCATCTCGCGTGTTTCATCGCGATCATCATTCTTTGGTAACTTCACGCAGTTTGCGGTATGCATGTTCGTATCTAACCTCTTTCACGCCAACTTGGGGCACCGGGTGACGCTGTTGTCGTTGTCGCCCTTCAACATATGGCACGAACCCACGAGGGGCGATTGGCAAAGGTTCGCGATGGAAAAATAGAATTCCTTGCTTCCGGTTAACTTACTGGTCTGTATTACGCTTATTTAAATAATAATGATTATGAATACTACGCGATACTTGAAAATTCGCCGCTTTCAATGAACTTCTTTCGTGATAACTTGCGTCACGTGGTATGTGCCAAAAGGTACGTGTCGTTCTTTTTAAAAATTAAAAAAAATAAATCCTTTAGAATTTATCCGGTGCTGAGCGGAATCGAACCCGCTTCTCGTATAATTACGACCGTTCTCTGTGAACCGGATATAACAAATTATCGTGTATAACGAACAGCTCGGAAATTTTCTATAAAATCTTCATTTTTATATTTATTTTATTTATTTTTATTTATCGATACTGTCAGCCCATATGACGGGCTATTACAGGAGTGGATTTAACGTACATAAAGAGAGAAGTGCATTTGTGCGCTTGACCAATGCACAAAAAAGAAAAAAAAGAAGATGAAGCAGCACTGCTGATATGAAACACATTGACAATATAATTACAGAGCACATTTTGACTTATTATATCACAATATTAGTACAGAACATCAAGGTGCATCAGGGTACATAAGGCAATGTTGTTATATCGAATTATTGCCATATCGAACCACTTCGCGATCCCCTTCGAGTGCGATATATCCGGGTCCGACTGTATCAAGAAGAGCGCCGCGTGCGAACTTCGCGGCGCCACCGCCGCTAAATGGAGCGGCGTGTCTAGTGGGTTAAGCGCGGGAGAGCCGGGGCAGTACCCGCCTCATGCGCATGGCGCGTTTCGGCGTTGGCGATACGGCGTATCGCTGCGTTGCTCATCACATTAACGTCAAAAGCTATCGTCAGATGGTTCTTTTTTTTTAACACGAAAGTGTTTTATGCCGGGGTCCACCAAGACTTCACTGACGTATTTCCGTCACGGAAATACGTCAGCTTACAATGTACACGAACATAATACAAAGAATGAAACCAGAAGAAAAAGTTCCACAAACATGCAAAATTTGGAAATCGAACCCACGACCTCTCGGTCCGCGACGATAGATCGCCGAGCGTTTAACCCATTGCGCCACAAACGCATTTGCAGAGAGCTACACAGACGCGCCTTATATATCTAACACTCCTCCGTGTACCCGCGCTCTTGCTCGGGGCGGTGCCGCCGCCTACGAGCAGAAAAGAGAAGTACTGCATTATGACACTAACGCGCACCGACAGTGAACGCTTCGGTGGTCTCAGCACTACGACGCCTCGATGCCAGCATTCGAAGGGACGCTGGCATCAAGAAGCACTACCAACGCCACCTAGGTGGCGTTCACCGTACTCAGCACAGCGGAGCGTGGCCTCCGCAATTAGCTCTGAAAATGTTTCTGAAGTTGATCGCGGAGGCTGCAATTACGACGCGCTGTACGCGCTGATTTGACTCGGTGACGATTCAGTTACGTGCTTTGTCTTGCGCGTTGTATTAGTGTGTCAGTTACGTGCTTCGTCTTTCGCGTTGTGCTAGCGTGTGCAGCGTAGTGCAGCTTCCATATGCACGACGGTTGCTCATGGTCATCGACGTTGGTAGTCGTGATGGAGGAGACGTGCCACCAGGCGTCAGCGTGGGTGCATCAACGCCTAAGGGCGCTTTAGCCACAAAACACCAATAGACATATATATCAATGTGCAATAAACATTACACTACTTCTGTGAAGACACGTTTCACTTTCGTGTTCTATACCGATTCCTATATAAGAGGGATCAACCACATTTTTTTTCTACAATGCGCGTGCGGTGTATATTACACGCTTGCATGTTTTTATACAACATTTTTTCCATTGTGGGAGTGTATGAGACCGCAAGCTTCTGGGATGGTTATCACCTATTAAAATTATCGAGCTGCTTCACAAGTTTTTTCGTATTGTGTCTATGCAAAAAAAAAAGAAGGTCTATGGGATTATTGTGTGGTGGGTGTAAGTGTATTTGTGGACAGGCTGTAGCATGCATTGTCAAACACGCTTATACATTGGCACATTCGCATATGCAATTTAAGAAAAAAGAAAGTCACCTCTTTTTTTAGATCTTGCAAGAGCCACTCAGTCCTCAATGTACGAAAGCCCAATGAATAATATACAGGGTCTATGTTAAGTGTAATTGGAATAAAAAAGGCATTTGCTCAGGTTTTCATCAGTAAACTGTGGTAGTGTTGCTCTAATTTCAGATAGACGCCTGCCTTCGTCCCGCCTAATAAATTCCCATTTGAAAGAGCTTTTACATAGCTGATGTGCATTCTCATCTTAATTTCTAGCCATGAACAGCCACTTTGCTCTAGTGCATTGCATATCGCAAGCTTGCGCTGTTTCATTTCTTAATTTATATCGCGGCCACATTAAATTCGCGCAACGATGATTGAACGGTTTTCTGAGTGTGAATGGAAGCAGCGATAAGCATGAAATACATTTTCTGGTGCAGTCACTATTTTCTTCTGATCGAGGGGTAGCACGTGGGCTAACGCTTTTATTTTATTTTTATGTTTGGATGAACAGCTAGACCGGACGAAAGAAATTGTGCGCGCGAGCGTAACTTGAGTGGGCTTTAAGTGCTGCCCGACTGATCCGTGTTCACGTCATCCACGCCCTGCACAAGGAACCTTCGTGTTAGCGAAGCCTGGTACACTTATCACTTTAATGTGAAATAACGATTTTTTTTCGCGCTATGAGATTTACTCACTCCGCTATGAACGAAAATTTAGCGGAGGCAGAGGAATGCCAAGCCGCCGGCGCCGCTAAGCTGGGACCGCTGGCCGCGGCGCCATCTATCTGCTCGCAGCAGAGCTACTCGGTGCGCCTGCGCGCGCGGCCGAACATAATCTGGACGCTCGCTCGCGCGCAGTGTCAACACCTAAATATTCTTACACCGTGCATAGAGAAAGGAATTCAACAAGAGGGGACACTCCCGTAGAGCCCAGCGGCCGAATTGACTGCAGCGCGTCAAGCGGTCGGTATAAATCACTTCTGGTTTCGGTTTTGGGCGCGCGCATGTTGAACGCAAGCTAGCACGCCAGCTGCGCCCCCTCCCCCCCCCCCCCCCCTCTGTTTTTTTTTTTTTTTTTGTTCTTCGTGCGGAATCGGTTTATTATTTGGTAAAAATGATTGCGAACTATCTCGTAAAGTCCCATCGAATCTGTGCCACGTGCAATTTCACAAAGTAGACGCAAGACCTTTTGTGCAATGAGGAAATATTTATTTTGCTCTATATAAAAGCTCGTTTCGCGATTTTTGTGCGTTCATCCAACGTTGTGACCCCAGCAGGTAAGGCAGTAGTTCCAGTATGAAGCTCCACCGGACGGCACCAGCTGAAAAAAAGTAAATTACATGCATGTTACATTTACAAGCACGTAACAGCATGTTACAAGCATGTGTCATTTTGGTATTTAGGCATAGGAATACTGCGTGTAGAGGCGAAAAGTGCGAAAGCGATGAATGGGCGGCATTACAAACAAAAACAATTCGCTTTTACATACATGGCGTAGAAAATACCCGACTCATCCCAAACAATACCATAAAATATGAAAACATCTGATTTCCAACCGTTCCCCCATTTCCGGGCAACATTTCCTGCACTTTGACAGCACAAATGCACGGGCGACTTCGCGTTTCCAAAACTTGGCCTCGGGCGACGCGACGGTACGCTAAATACATAGAGACGGACGCAACAGGCACTCAAGACAAATGCGTGGGTGCAATGCCCTTTTTCAGTCATTTAGAAGACGGAATTTTCCAATTACAAGTTTCTGATATGTGTTCGTCGGCGTTATCTTTCGCGCGTTATGCCGGCGCCAGCAGCATACTCCCATGTTATCACTCTTGGCAATCGCCCATCGCGTTTTCAACAGGCGTGAGTACCGAAAGAAGGTGTATGTTGTTGCGGAGCCACAAAAAACGTCACAGACTTGTCCCTCTAAGATTGATTACACGCCAAACTAACTTTATCACCACGGCCGAGCTGCTTATCGCTAAATGCGTCACAGCGCGCTGTGCGGCCAGCGTGCCTCAAAAGTACCCCAGAAAGTAACGAAATTACTTTTTAGTAATGTATGGCGTCAGAGAAAGCGGCAGAAACTTCTCCTAGCAAGATGCACTAGACTATACGCACCACGGCCGAGTTAGTTCTCGCTAACTGCGACACGGCGCCCTGTGCGGCTCAAAAACCGAAATAAGTTACCATAATCCCCTAGGAAGCATCGCAAACATGTCTCAGCACGATTCATTAACTCAAATTAACTGCGCCAGGATGGCCGAGCTGTTTTTCGCTAACTGCGTCTTAAGTCTCGGTCCCGTGCCGTAAGCCTAATTGCGTCGTAGACTGTGAAACAAGATTTCTCACCTTGCCGTAGTCCAATAGTGCAGTGGTGTCTGGTCTCAGTGCAGAAGGAACGCAAGAATACACCGAGAGCCCAATGAAACAGGGTACATTAAAAAAAAAGAAGAAGTAGAAGAAGAAGGAGACAGATGGGTCGCCGCGCGCGAGCGCTCACACGCGCGCGCCGCCGTCCTCGCTGGCTTCGGGGGTGTGTCTGGCGGATGACGCATGTATCTGGCGCGTCATTGACCTGTGGCTAGGTAAAGGCAAGGAAAATAAGTCGCAAAGCTTAAGTTCATTTATACGCAAAACGTTTTAGTTTTCGCGGCAAAGAATTTAAAAAGTAAATAAATGCCTGTTAACTTAATTTCACTTTTTTTTTTTCGATGCTCGCGGCAGCTAACGTTCGGCGTCAAAAGTATAGCGGGACGTATGGTGACGTGTTTCCTGTTGCCAGTTTTTGCCGAGTGTCCCCTCTTGTTGAATTTCTTTCTCTATGCCGCTGCAACGGCCTAAGCCATACCTAAGCGGCCAGAAGTGCTTACTGACACCGTGGTAGGAACGCGCCTTTGCCGATACGGATACCAAAAATTAATGTGTAGTGAAGAAGAAGAACAGGGAGCAAGCAGTAGTGGGGCGCTCTCATAGATGTAGGGCGCGAGCGCCGATCACGAGCTCTTGGCGTTGAGACCGTTGCTCTCTGGCGACTGAACTGGTTTTTCGCCTGCCGCTTGCCGTCAGTAAATCTCCTTATCAAAGTGGTGGAGGTGCTGGGTACCCCCTTCAAACCTGGAACTCCGAAGCCGGACGTTGCCCACCACTGCTCCGACAATGCCTGATGACGCCACCCAGCAAGACGCGGCCCAAGCTCCATCGGTCATCGTGTCAAGCGCGCTGCGTCAGCGCGATCCCACTTTCTTTAGCGGCACCGATGACTATGACGTAGAAGATTGGCTAACGTCGTTTGAAAGGGTGAGCGCGCACAACAAGTGGGACGACGCTACAAAACTACGCAGCATCCTGTTCTACCTCACACACGTCGCAAACCTCTGGTTTCGTAACCATGAGTCAGACTTCGCCAATTGGACGGCTTTCAAGACGAGCTTCGCGGAAGTGTTCGGTCGCCCCGCAGTGCGCAAGCTTCGCGCTGAACAGCGTCTACGCGGACGTGCGCAGCAGCAGGGCGAGAACTTCACGAGCTATATTGAAGACGTCATTGACTTGTGCAAGCGCGTGAATCCTTCTATGATTGAGCAAGACAGGATAAAGCACATCATGAAAGGCATAGACGACGACGCCTTTCAGATGTTGCTGGCCAAGGACCCACGCACCGTGTCTGAACTCGTGACCTTGTGCCAGAGCTTCGACGAACTACGTAAGCAGCGCGTCCTAGCTCGGCGGCAGAAGTCAACAGACGATTCCCTCGCTGCGTTGACCATCGGCGGCGACCACACGGCGCTCCTGTCACAGATTAAGGAGCTTGTGCGTGAGGAAGTTGCTCGACAGCTTTCATTTTTTCCGACCACGCAAGTGCCTACGCCTAGGCTGACTCCAACCATCCGACAAGTGATACAGGAGCAGGTCACCGAGACTTTGCCGTCTGCCTTTCAGCCGACTGGTGTCACCGCGTCGCTATCATTTGTGGCGCCGTCTGCTGCTCCTCCGGCTCCTGTTGCCGCGCCTCTGACGTATGCGGATGCCGTCATGAAGCCACGTCCTCAACCTGTACTAACCCCTCAACCACCAATTCGACCACCAGCGACGGTGCTTTTCGGGGCGCAGCCACAGTACGCAAATCCTTGGCGCACTGCAGACAACCGCCCGATCTGCTATGCTTGCGGAATTCCGGGTCATGTTGCGCGATTCTGTCGCCGACGCTTCGCGGCGACCACGAGTACGCCGAGATAACCAGACTACTCCTTCCGCCCTCCCTATCGCACGCAGCCAGAACGAGAGCCTGAAACATGCGCCCGTGATCACCAGCCCACTTCCGATGCCCAACCTTTTGCTGCTCGTCGGTCCCCCTCACCGCGCCGCCGTTCTCTTTCGCCTATGCGTCGTCGGTACAACACTGGTGAGGCGGAAAACTGACCAGCGCAGCTTCTGAGGCACGAGCTGCGCCGTCGTCAACCTGTCTAAGTCCTCGCTTGTCCCCCGCCAATGTTATTGAAGTGTTTGTTGACGGTGTACGAACTCTTGCGCTTGTGGACACCGGCGCCGCTATTTCTGTAATGAGCCATACGTTTTGCCGTTCTATTCGTAAAGTGACGACGCCACCTTCAGGATTTTCTCTCCGTACTGCGAGCGCACAATATATTCAACCCGTTGCAGCATGTACGGCCAGGGTGCTCATACAAGACGTGATCTACAGTGTTGAGTTCCTTGTGCTGGCCTCGTGTTCCCATGACCTGATCCTCGGGTGGGATTTTTTGTCCCGTAACCACGCTGTTATCGACTGCGCTCGTGCTCAGGTAGAGTTCGCTGTGTTTCCCGAGACGCCTTCCACCCATGTGGCCGGTCCTGGGGATAGAAAGCTTGTCGTCACCGCCGATATTGACCTGCCACCTCAGAGTGCCGTCATTGTTCCCGTTTCCTGTGCCGCCCTTTCCGACGCCACCGTTCTGTTCACACCATCTGACTTGTTTCGTCGCCGCCACAATACGTCACTGCCTTTTGCCATCCTCGCGCTTCATCAGGAGAATACCGGACTACTTGTTTGCAACCCCAATTCAGGCCCTCTGACTTTGCACCGAAATGAAACGCTTGGCCACGTTCAGCCTGTAGACGCTGCTGTTATTGTACCCCTTGACCCCTCTGTGCCTGAGACTCAGCATCCGCTGAACGCCCTGACCCCTCACCTTGCGTGCGACGCCGTGCTCTCGGAATCTTTTCACCGTTCCATCGACAGCGACCTCGATCCGGCTGCACGGACGCAGCTTCTTGCCCTTCTACACGAGTTCCGCACTTCGTTTGACTTACCGCAAGCGTCCCTAGGCCGAACTAATGCGGTTGTTCACACGATTGACACTGGGCCTCACGCTCCTTTGCGACAGCGCCCCTACCGTGTGTCACCTGCGGAGCGTCGTGTCATTACGGAGCAGGTTGACGACATGCTTCAGCGCGGAGTCATTACGCCTTCTTGCAGCCCCTGGTCCTCTCCTGTTGTACTGGTCAAAAAGAAAGATGGCTCTATTAGATTCTGTGTGGACTACCGACGCCTCAACAAGATTACTCGCAAAGACGTCTATCCTCTTCCTCGAATAGACGACGCCCTCGATTGCCTTCAAGGTGCCGAATTTTTTTCTTCCCTCGACTTGCGATCGGGATATTGGCAGGTCCCTATGGCGGCGTGTGATCGTCCGAAGACTGCGTTCGTCACACCGGATGGCCTGTATGAATTTACCGTGATGCCTTTCGGACTTTGTAATGCCCCCGCAACATTCGAACGGATGATGGACGGCATTTTACGCGGTCTGAAATGGAAGATATGTCTGTGATATCTGGATGACGTCGTCGTGTTCTCTCCCGATTTCGCTACACATCTCTCTCGTTTACGCACAATTCTCCGCTGCCTTACAAACGCACGCCTTCAACTCAACCTGAAGAAATGTCACTTTGGGGCTCGCCGGCTAACCATCCTCGGCCACGTCGTCTCCAAAGATGGCATTCTCCCTGACCCGGAAAAACTACGTGCTGTTGCCGAGTTTCCGAAGCCTTCTACCCTCAAAGAACTTCGAAGCTTTGTCGGCTTGGCCTCCTATTTTCGTCGCTTCGTCCGAAATTTCGCCTCCATCATCGCACCGCTTACGAAGCTCCTCGCCGGCCCCAGCGACCTTTCCCACTGGACACCGGCCTGTGACGACGCATTTGCGACACTGCGCCGCCTACTTACTTCGTCCCCCGTGCTACGCCATTATGACCCTGCTGCGCCAACCGAAATACATACTGACGCCAGTGGTATCGGTCTTGGTGCAGTTCTCGCGCAACGCAAGCCCGGCTTCCCTGAGTATGTTGTAGCCTATGCAAGCCGCGCCCTCACCAAGGCGGAAGCGAATTATTCGGTCACCGAAAAAGAGTGCCTCGCGATTGTATGGGCGTTAGGAAAATTCCGCCCCTATTTGTACCGCAGGCATTTCGACGTTGTAACCGACCATCATGCCCTCTGCTGGCTGGCTTCCCTCAAAGATCCCTCTGGTCGTCTCGGTCGATGGGCTCTTCGTATTCAAGAATTCGACATTCACGTCGTTTACCGATCCGGGCGCAAGCATTCTGACGCGGATGCGCTCTCTCGTTCACCCGTCCAATCCGAAGCAGGGCCTCCTTCAGCGGTAGACTTTTCCCTGGACGCTCTGACCATCACCGACATGCCTTCGGAACAGCGCAAGGACCCATGGATCGCGTCCCTCTTGAAATTTCTCTGCACCTCTTCACCCGCTAGCCAACCCCATGCCCTTCGTCGACAAGCCAAGCATTTCGCAATACGCGATTCACTTTGGTACCGCCGCAACTACCTGGAGGACGGACGTAAATGGCTGCTGGTCATACCCAAGCACTTGCGAGCCGATGTGTGTGCATACTTCCATGCTGATCCGCAACATGCCCATGCTGGCGGGCTGAAAACGTATCAACGGCTCCGCCAATGCTACTACTGGCGTGGGATGTACACATTTGTCCGTAAATATATACGGTCTTGTTCCGCATGTCAACAACGAAAGACGTTTAACCATACACCCGGTCAGCTGCAGCCTTTACCATGTCCTGCCCGCCCTTTTGAACGCATTGGAATCGACCTTTATGGACCGCTTCCATGCTCTGTTGCTGGCAATCGCTGGATAATTGTCGCGGTGGACCATCTGACGCGATACGCAGAAACCGCTCCACTCCCTGCGGCTGGTGCTCGTGACGTCGCTTCCTTCATATTGCGCCATTTCATACTCCGTCATGGAGCCCCACGGGAACTGCTGAGCGACAGAGGCCGTGTGTTTTTGTCCAACGTGATACAAGAGCTGCTCCGCTCTTGTCGTATTCTTCATCGCACATCAACTGCCTACCATCCTCAAACGAATGGGCTCACGGAACGTTTCAACCGCACGCTCGGTGACATGCTGTCGATGTACATTGATTCTGATCATTCCAATTGGGACGTCGTTCTCCCCTTCGTGACTTATGCGTATAACACCGCGACGCAGTCTACCACGGGCTTTTCACCATTCTTTCTTTTATATGGCCGTGAACCATCCTCCACGCTTGACACAATTTTACCGTACCGCCCGGACGCCTCCGAATTCAGTGCAATTTCTGACGTCGCCCAGCATGCCGAGGAGTGTCGTCAGCTGGCCCGCTCGTTCACGTCCGACAGCCAAGCCCTCCAGAAAGATCGCCGCGACACCGATGAGCATGTGCTGAGTTTTGCCGTTGGATCCCTCGTCTGGCTCCGCATACCTTTCAACTCTCCTGGCCTCACCCCCAAGTTTGCTGCCAAGTACCACGGGCCATACCGCGTCATCGAGCGCAGGTATCCCGTCACTTATGTCATTGAGCCGGTCAACCCCTCCTCGGACAAGCGCCGTCTCGGTCGCGACACGGTCCACGTCAGCCGCCTCAAGCCGCATCACGACCCTTTCATCCTTGCGTCCCCTTGAGTCGCCAGGATGGCTCCCCTTCGCCGCCGGGGTTATTGTAGTGAAGAAGAAGAACAGGGAGCAAGCAGTAGTGGGGCGCTCTCATAGATGTAGGGCGCGAGCGCCGATCACGAGCTCTTGGCGTTGAGACCGTTGCTCTCTGGCGACTGAACTGGTTTTTTGCCTGCCGCTTGCCGTCAGTAAATCTCCTTATCAAATGTGACGCCATAAGCGTCTTGAATGACATCAGTAGTAATACAGAAGATGTGGTTTATGGGTAAACAAGAAAATAATATTCACGATAAGTAAGCCAAAGAATGTCGATTCCACTGTCAATATGCGTCAAATCAACATATTTAACACATGAAGACTTTTCTATAATCGCGAAGGAACATTCGCATCACTTATGCTAAAACACTGCGTTGGACCTCATGTAAAGCTTTCATTGTTCTTGTACTCCCTCTATAGTAATTAATTAAAAATAATGTAATAGTATAGTAGTGGTAGCAGTAGTAGTAGCAGTAACTATTATCGTTGTCATCTTCGTTTTTACACGCTCGTGGAAATGGTGAGTGGTTGATGCTCAGCGAAAACGACAGACAAGAGTTCACATGGATGAAGTAGAAGAAACAAACTGACGCAAGTTTGAAATGGAGAAACTGGATCACCTAAATAAATAACTAGCTATGATTACTTAGTTCTTTATTGATCGGCTCCTATGGCGCCGCGGCTTCTTTTACAGATGACTGGCAGAAAAGCAATGCATTTCTGGGAGTGCAACGCTTTCGCGTTACAAATTTTTATGCTACCTCAATTTTCAGCAGATGGAGCACGAAGTTAGAGGGCGCAGCATAGGTTGTAGAAGTCACATAGATATCACGCTCAACGAGCCGGCCAACGACCGCTTACTCCTACCGTTAAGAGTATCAAATTCGTTTTATAAACTCTAAAAGTGAATTAGCTGTCACATTTGGCTTGCCGATTAGGTAATTTTATTCCTTTGCATTAGGCTTCCGAAAAACAAGGAGCTCTTGTCGCGGTCGTAGGACTTGCACATATATTTTAGCAAAGTTGAAAAATTCAACAAATACGTAGATCTACTGCAAATCGCCGCAGAATGCTAACGGATGTGTGGCGATGTTTCGTCCCTTCAGAAATGATTTACTATTGCGGATAGGTAGCTCGCAGAAAACTAAACGAATGTATCGGATAACTTTACATAAAAAAACACAATGACGATGAGAAAGAAAATCGTCTTGGTTGTACATCTGAAATTCTAGCTGAGCTGCGCTTGGCTGTTTTGCATCCTTACTGTTTCTGGCGTTAACATAGGTGTCTCATCTACTCCTGGAATCAGGGCTACGTACAGAGCAATGAACAGTGTGTCGTAGCTGATTAAATAACCATTTATTTGGCTTTCACATAGCCTGGACTCTTAGGCGATAAGCTAAGGTGAAATTAGCCATACCACTTCAACAGTCTATGTTGTAATTGCCAGTGCATTCTGCTTGTATTTTAATGGTTGTTTCTGAATCCGAATCTAAACAGGGGGAAATTGGGGATACCGTAGTCAAGGGTACGGAATATTCTTGATCTAAGGTTTGCTAATGTGCATTAGAAAGTAAAGATACACGTGCCTGAAGTTTGTCGCAAAAAAAAAAACCGACCGTAATAGCTGGGTTTCAACCCACGACCTCATGCACAGCAGCGGACCATTATAGCCACTGAGCCAAGGCGATGAGTTTCCCGAGTTTTAACTCGGGCTTGTACATCGGTCTTTATTCGGCTTCATGACGGTTTCACCAATCCTTAACTAAGAGGCAAGGGCGCGGCATAACGTGCCACGTGCATAATGAAATAAATGACGTCGGACCTCTTCCTTTAGTACGAGCTTCCGAAAAGAACGGAACTATTTCCAGGTCGTTCAAACTAATGCGCCTTACTTGAAGCTCTGCAGTGAAGCAGGTCTTTGAACATAGACCAGTTACAGATGATTTCTGCATTTACTCCCGTCGCTTACCAAGCCCTCAGAAAAGGTGTTCTGCTAAAATATACAAAATTTTCTTTTCAAAGCCACTAATTTACTTTGTTCACAGGAACTTCCCTGAGAAAACTGACATCTATCCGAGCATTTGTTGACTTGATTTTACTCTTTGCCGCGTCGGCCATTTTCATCACGGCACGGTTTCGCCAAGGTCACCACCAATATAACTATCTATGGCTTTCGCCTTTGAAAAACCGAAATTTCTGTGGCATTGAACATAACGCGACCAGGCACCTACCTGCAAGGAAATGCGCAGATGGACTCGTTAACTGAATCCAACCGAGATTAGGACATCAATCATGCGACTGCATATCCTGAAACATGCACCCATCACCACCATTAAGCAAGCTTACATTAGTCTGAGAATCAGCTTTCGAGGACCGAGGCGACAAAAGGGCATTTTTGCTGTTATAAGACGCCCGATGAAGCCAAATGACAATTCGACTTGACAAAAAGTTGGACGAGGTTTAGACGGAAAGGGGAGGAGGAGGTGGGGGGGGGGGGGGGCGTTCTTCCGAGATTCTGCACCAGCTTTCTCGAAGCGGCACTGACCCTTTAAACGCCTATCAATAGCAGCAAACCTGCTTATTCGCAGTCGACTAGCGGGCCCCTCGTCTTATACGCGTGGCAGTTATCAGATCAGCCATTCCCGATTTGCGCTAGGCCCTGCTCGACGGTGAAAGCTGTTGGCGTGGTACTGTTTTTTTTAATCGTTATTACGTTTATTCTGTTTTCGTCCAGTAAACTTCGTGCGCTATTGCGCGAATTTCGAATCTTAAAGGTCCGCACGCCACGTGGTGTTAAAGCTGTGAACTAAAGGCGATGTCCGAAATTGCGGGGGTTGTGTATTTTCGAGGTAAATCTCTCTCAAAAGTGGCATACAGTCATTGCCTATGCCTTGCCCTTCCAGAATATTCCACAATATGTTGCGGTTTGCGTTGTCATATGCTTCGGTAATGTCTGAAAGATCCACATATAGTGGTCTCCTTTCTTCTCTGTATATTTCAATATACTGTGTAAGGACAAATAATTGATCATCCAGACGCCTATCAATTCTTAAGTCATTCTGAAGTTCTCCCAATACGCCATTTTTCTATGCCCACGCTTGCAATTTAATCGCCTGCATCGCTAATCTGTATATTACCGATGTAATGGTCAACGGCCTATATGAGCGAATTCTATGTTTTTCCCCCTTATCTTTATAAATTAAATTCATTCTACTTTGTCGCCAACTGTCTGGTATTCGTCTATCCTCCCAGGCTTTTTTCTACTGATTTCAACAAAGCTTCTTTACTTTTTGGTCCTAGTTTAATAATCAGCCTAACGGGAACGTCTAATAAAGCACCGCTATCGGCGGGGGCGTACGATCATCGACGACGAGTAGCGCTTATGGAGCCAATTGTGAAGCTGAGCAGTTAAGCTGAGCTAAATTGAAAAGCCGCCGTTCTTGCTCAATGTAGTTTTTAGAACGTGTAGCATTGCGCTCAAACAACATGGCCAAAAGAGGGAACACGTATTACACACACGAACCGCAAAATATCAACAGTTTATTGCAAGAAGAACGAGACCGTATTTACACCTTGCCACAGGCAGTACAGCGCATGACACCAAGGGTGGAACCACACCGACAAAAAAAATGTCAACATGCGCGTGACGTGCTCTTCAAATACGCTATTTCCTTAGCTGATAAGGTGATATAGGCCATGCTAATAAAATACACTTAGCTTTTAAAGTTGTGATGCAGTGGGCCTCAATAAGGAGGCGTGTCATCTCATTGCTCGACTTTTCAATGATCATGCACTCTTTGAAACTTGGTCTGCAGCCGCATTCATCATAATGAAAAGCCATCCACCCTCCCGTCTTGTTATTTACATTGTTTCCTTGCTCGCGGAGCCGGTCGTTGAGGCAATGGCCCGTTTGTCCGACATAAAAACGCTTACATGATAAAGGTACCTTATGTACTACGCCTACACTGAATCTCACAAATTCGTTTTTGTTTTGGTGGTTCTTGCCACATGCGGGTTAGTAATTTTGCAAAATTTTCCAAACTTATTCGGCGCGGAAAACAAGACTGGAACGTTAGCTTTTTGGCCGATCTTCTTAATGTTGCGCGACACTTTATGAATGTATGGGATTACAGTGAACTTTCTTTTTTCTTTCTCCATCTCTTGGGAGGTGGGGCGCACGGTGGAGCCAGATGCCCTGATATTATTACGTAGCTTCTCCGCTACGGACCGCTTATAGTGTCCCTGTACATCGTCCCACGTGCACTCAGTGCTCACTGTCTCCCTATTTTTCTCTTTCTATCTCCCCCTTTCGCTTACCCCTAGTGCAGGGTAGCAAACCGGACGCTCTTCTGGTTGACCTCCCTGCCTTTCCTCTCATTGCTCTCTCTCTCTCTCCGCTACGGACACTTTCGCAGGGCGTTCTTAAGGCAGAGATTGGCGATTGCCCTTTTTATTAGTTTTGAATGGGCTGATTTGAACGGTAGGAGGGGTTTGTTTGCTCGTGGTTCATAGCTCAAGCACACGTGGTTTTCTTTAAAAACGAGGCTAACATCAAGAACACGTGTGTTTTCTTCACTGGGAAGTTCATGAGTGATTTCCAATGGGTACAGGCATGTCTCAGCGAGAGCAAGAAATATTGCGGATTCTCGGCTAAAATCTGTCGGGTCACACTCTGAAAGAAATAAGAAATCGTCTACGAATCGGAACCCTTTAAACACCTTAGTGGGTCGAAGTTCGGCGTCTAGCAACTGGTCAAGCTGTGATAAAAAAGTTGTCGCAGTTTCACCTGAAAGGCGAAGCATCAATTCCGATAGCAAATTTGTAGAGAGCTATACGGATTGATAGTAGCTTTATCAGCTGTATAAACTTGGACATGCAGCAGCACCGGCAACACGCAGAACTGTTGTCGACGCCGTCGGCGTTTTGCCCGCGTTCGCACAAAATGCGTGCGGTGTTGGTGACTGCTGCCGGAGCCTCTGATATAAATAGGCACTTGGTGCCGCAGCTAAACGTCGCCTCCCCCCCCCCCCCCCCACGGCCTTTCGCGCGTCGGCAGAAGGCGCGTTTGCTCTACATATATGGTGATTGTAAAGGAGGAAAGAGACACCTACTTCTGCAGCCCTTAAGGGAGCACGGCGCAGAACGCGCGTTTGTTCTCCGCCGTGGGTTCACTCCCCGTGAAAGCGCGCGTCCCTCGCGCCCTTTCACTCGCACATACAGCGTTCGGCGGCGCGCGGCGACGATTTCATCTCCATTGACGTGATACGGAACCTCACGGCGACGGCGACGGCGACGACGACGGCAGAAATCTGCTTTGGAGTGTCCATATAATTGCTATCGCAATAAAATAAATTGCTCAGGACTGGTGCTATGCAGGAACCTACGCAGATGCCTTTTTTTCTGTAGAAATTATCTGTAGGAAGTATCTGCCCTGCTCAGCTTCACAATTGGCTCCATGGGCGCTACTGGTCGTCGATGATCGTACGCGCCCGCCGATTGCTGTGCTTTATTAGACGTCCCCGTTAGGCTGATTATTGAACTAGGACCAAAATGTAAGGAAGCTCTGTTGAAATCAGTAGAAAAAAGCCTTGGAGGATAGACGAATACCAGACAGTTGGCGACAAAGTAGAATGAATTTAATTTATAAAGATAAGGGGGGAAAAGATAGAATTCACCCATATAGGCCGTTGACCATTACATCGGTAATATACAGGTCAGCGATGCAGGCGATTAAATTAAAGCTGCAAGCGTGGGCCGAGAATAATGGCCTATTGGGGGAACTTCAGGATGGCTTCAGAATTGGTAGGCGTCTCGGTGATCAATTATTTGTCCTTACACAGTGTATTGAAATATCCAGAGAATAAAGGAGACCGCTATATGTGGCTTTTTTAGACATTACCGGAGCGTATGACAACGTAAACCGCAACATATTGTGGAATATTCTTGAAGGGGAAGGCATAGGCAATGACTGTATGCAGCTTTTGAGAGAGATTTACCTGGAAAATACAGTTTTCGTAGAATGGAAAGGGATGAGGAGCGAAGAGCAAGTTGATATCAACAAGGGACTGAGACTGGGGTGCCCTCTATCCCCGCTGCTGTTTATGATGTACATGGTAAGGATGAAAAGGGCGCTAGAGGAAAGCAATATCGGGTTTAATCTCTCATACAAAAGGCTGGCACAGTAATAGAGCAGCAGCTAGCTTCCAGGTTTGTTTTATGTGGACGATGTTGTGTTGCTAGCTCAGGAGCAAAGTTATATGCAACGTCTGGCTAATATATGTGGACAGGAAGGCGAGAATATCTGTCTGAAAGTTAGTGTTAAAAAAGTCAGGTTTTATGGTATTCAATGAAAGCAGTGAACAGGCAATGTAAGTACAGGGCCAAGAAATACCTCGGCTGAACGAATATAATACCTTGGTATATGGATAAACGAAGACAATAGATGTATGGAAACACAGGAAAAAACAATAACCGCAAAGGGAAAGACAAATTCGGCCATAATGAAACACAGAGCGCTAACTTTGTCTTGCGTGCGTGTAGGTAACTTCGAACTGGACCCATTGCTAGCCCAAACAGGGATAGGAACGGCTGCAAATATCTGTGAAGCTGAATATATTTTAAATTCACAGTTTGAAATGTAAGACGCCCACAAACCGTGCCCTATAGAGATACTTTTAAAATATGCACTAATTCCGAGCAGTTTTAGCCCATGGAGGCGTAGCAAGTGACCCGGCGTATGCGATAAAAAAATGAAATGTTTAAATGCCAGCGAGACACGCTTCATCCTGCCATTTCTTTCCCTCTACCTATATACGTCGGTGCTTTTTTTAAGCTATGATTTTGGAATAGCGGACTCCTTTTTAGGTCCAGTTAAAGCTTGCTGTCGTAGATAAACAACCACAACGACAGAAGCAGCAGCAGCAGCCTCGAAAACTCCTCTCGGGAGACCCAATGCCGAGCTGAAAAAACGACTCCAGCTACGGCCTCCTGACGCATAGGAACTGGCGCGGAGAGCTCGTGTATTGCGCGCACTGATTTAGCAATGACCTATGACGTGTGCGCGCCATTTCAAGCGAAACTCCATATCAACGCGCAGTTGCGACTTAGGCCCCTTATCGACCGCGGCGTTCGCGTATGGCATACGGGTGCGTTATCAGGGGCTCCGAGTGCACTCCCACCGCTGGCACGTCGGAGTAGACGAAACAAACGCCGATAAGAGCACAGGTGTGAGCGCGGCGCACACGTTTTCCGATCAGCTAGCGGCAAGGCAAGGCCCACACATCAGAAGATGGTTCCAGTGGTTATCATCGTCTCGCTGCTTCTGGCGTTTGCAGGTGGGAACATCTGGTGCCGAACAACTGCGCCAAACATCAATAACCGGCCGGGTAGATATTGGCAGGCTAGTCAGTTGGCCACTATTGTTGTAAAGGCCGCTTACCTGCGGACGCATGGACGAACGCAAAAGCAGCGCTCGTGTTCGTCTGCTTTTATGTTCGTCCGTACGTTCCCACAATGGCGCTGCCTTTATACCAATAATCTCGGAGGTATCGCACTCCATTGTCACTACGTTCATATATCATACAACTTGTGCTACGAATTTTCACCCATACAACCGTACAAGTCAGCTTAACAGTATAGCTGTTGATCTCGCAGTACAGACCTCAGAACTGTTACAGCCAGACGCTTCTGTGGTATTGTTAGTAGCTTTGAGGACGTTACGCAGCTTCAGTCTGTTCAGGGACACTTAGTTATATTCCAGAGAAGGCATTGTGCACTGTCACAGGTAATAGAGTTCAGAAAGCAGCGTAAGGAACTCCCAACATTTATTAATCATAACAAACTCGCACGTTGCTATTAGCAGTCTAGGTCTGTTAAGCCTTTTAACGCGACAAAAGCAAGCTGAAAGCGTCGGGCGAAATTCACGATGATTTCTTTTTCATTCGCAATAACTAGTTGTCGCTGGCTGCCGCCTTCGCAATCATATGATTTATACTATGCCGATTTTGGCTGGTACGTGTTCTTAACGAACCGGTTTTGGCATTCGGTCTGTTGTTTAGGGGCTCATCCTAAGAATGGGCCAATCATTATAAGGGGAGGGGGGGAGGCGTGGTGGTGGTTGTTTCTAATTATTCGGAAGATCTTCTTGGGAGCAGTACAATATTTACCGCATCAAATCAGCGAGTCAGATGCTGGTTTTAATACTAACGCTCTTGTGTGATGCAGTGCTTTAGGAGAGGTAATAATTCCTGTACACTGTGAGTCAGAATTCAAGACCGAAAATGCGACCTTTTCCGGCAGTTTCATCTAGCCAATTAGACTATTCGCGTAAACTCTTCTAAGCATCTCATATTTTCGAGTTCGCTGCATTAAACTTACTCGCCTGAAACTCCCATGATGCTAGCTCTTTCTTTTTTTTTTCTTAGAAGCTTATTACATCCCGCCCAGCTCGTTCTCTTTTCTTTTTTTTACGATTCTAGAATATAGCATATGCATCAATTGTGCTGCACGAGTTCAGAGTCGACGCATGGTCGACGCATTAAACGGCGGACTGTATCTGCAAGTTGTGAGCACAGGCACATCATTGCTATATAGTACAGCGATAAGCGCGCGTGTAATGCTCTGTGATCTGTGTGAACAGTCGTGTCATCAAGTGGCTGCAAGAATGCGCGATACGTGGCCGTTTTCCGCCAAGCATGCGTCATAAGCAGGCGACCGATAAAACGCATCTGCATTAACAACAGCGCCTCCGTGGTGCACATGCGCACTTACGCGCACCAACGTTTCGCTTTACAGGCTGCGGCGGCATATGTTAGTCTATGGCGGCGGGTCAGTCAGCTGCCAGGTCCGGAAGCGCATTGTCATATATGACAATGCGCTTCCGAGCACGACGTTGCCAGTTCGATTCCCAGTCGCGGTTTCCGCGTTCATACGCAAGCAGAATGAAAAAAACAGGCGTGTGCCGTGCTTTGGGTGCTCGTTAACAAACACTAAAATTAAATTACGGGGTTTTACGTGCCAAAACCACGATCTGATTATGAGGCATGCCGTAGTGTGGGACTCCGGAATAATTTGGACCACCTGCGGTTCTTTAAAGTGCACCTAAATCTAAGTACACGGGTGTTTTCGCATGTCGCCCCCATCGAAATGCGGCCGCCGTGGCCGGCATTCGATCCCGCGACCTCGTTCTCAGCAGACCAACACCACCACTGAGCAACCACGGCGGGTCGTTAACAAACTGAAAGTGTTCAAAGTTAATCCGGAGCCCTCGGCTACGTCGTCCATCATAGCCACAGTGTTGCTTTGAGGCAATAAACACCATAAATGAGTGAACGAATGAATGAATGAATCAGTCAATAAATCAAAGGCCATTTCCCGCGGCGAACGAAGCGCAAGCCGTTCAGAAGCGCCCAGGTGCTCGGGGCGCAACTTCAAGCGGCTCACCGGCTTTACTTAACCGTGCCGTTATCGGCTGTCCACCGCCAATAACTAGTCATAGTAAACGTAAATAGAAATTATATATATATATATATATATATATATATATATATATATATATATATATGTGTGTGTGTGTGTGTGTGTGTGTGTGTGTGTGTGTGTGTGTGTGTGTGTGTGTGTGTGTGTGTGTGTGTGTGTGTGTGTGTGTGTGTGTGTGTGTGTGTGTGTGTGTGTTGGCTCCGAGAAGAGCTGCTATAGCCCTTTCACATCAGTTCACGTGTTGCGAACTCTGCATACACTGTGTGTTGCGCCTTGTTCTAGCCTTTTGTCAATTTGTATTCCATTATCTCCAGGGCTACATACGCGGACATCATTTACTCCCTTTAGCTAACTCCGCTGTAGATTGTCTGAACCTGTGACGTAAATTCTTCTTACTTTACAATCTTTCTTTCCTTGTTATTAACATTTATTACTATTATGTGAAAAGAAGTAGCCGACAGTCCTGACACCATCAAAGGATGACTAAAACTCATTGATTTCAAATTCAATAAAACATTTTCTGAATGTGCGAAAAGTGTTTTTTTTTTCAATGAAACACACACACATCACTTAAACGACGTTGTGTGCGGCACTTCACACATTTGGTATACAAAAAAAAGCAACAAATAAACGGAAAAGCGGCTAAATGAGGGAGCGTACAGTGGTATCCCGCAGGACAGTGCAATTCGGTGTTTAAATGTTTTACTCTCCCGGTGTTCTTTTTTTTTAACACGAAAGTGTTTTATTCCGGGGTCCACCAAGACTTCACTGACGTATTTCCGTCACGGAAATACGTCATAGAACATAATACAAAGAAAGAAACCAGAAGAAAAAGTTCCACAAACATGCAAAATTTGGGAATCGAACCCACGACCTCTCGGTCCGCGACGATAGATCGCCGAGCGTTTAACCCATTGCGCCACAAACGCATTCGCAGAGAGCTACACAGACGCGCCTTATATATCTAACACTCCTCCGTGTACCCGCGCTCTTGCTCGGGGCGGTGCCGCCGCCTATGAGCAGAAAAGAGAAGTACTGCATTATGACACTAAAGCCCGGGATACATGGAGCGAACTTTCTCGACGAACTTCACGCGTCAAGTAACGACGCGGCGACGCGACGCAGGATGTTTGCTGTGTTGCAATACATGCGGCGAACGCCGCCGCGCGTTGGCCGCCGTGTTGGCGGCGGTCCCGGCCGCCCGCTTCGAACTGAATTTGGCGTTGTCCTTGTAGAATTCACTTAGTTGGAAGCAAATGACTGCGTAAACGGCTTTCGCTTAGTCTCAGGCCGCTTCGACGACAGAGTATTATGGATAACCTTGAGTAGTTTTCGAGATCGCTTCTCGTTTCGAACGCGTCTAAGCCTAGCGAAAGAAATATCCGATGCCAACGCCATCTATCGGGGAAGTCGGGAGATAGGCATGACGACAGCATGTGGCCTCTGAGATCAGAAGATTTCTGTTGAAGGTTGTTGTAGAGAGCTTGCACTGCTTGTCTGTTTCCTCGCAGATCAGCGGATATGGGATGTACAAATACAACGCGATTCCTGAGAGATCATACTAGGAACTACTCAATCGGTGCAGAGACATGCAGACACGGCAACACCAACGCGATTGCAGACGACGCGAAAAGGCGCGCGCGCGCGAAACACCAGCATGCATTGCGACCGGAACTAGTGCCTCCTGATTGGCTGTCGTCCACCGCTGCGCGCTAGACGCTTCCGGCGGCGGCGTTCGCCCGACGAAAATGTTTGGACAGGCAGATCGGCTGCGGACGGCAAATTTCTTGACGCCGGCCGTCGGACGTTCGCCGCCCGACGAAGTTCTTCGCTCGGACGCCGGTTATTCGCTCCATGTATTCCGGCCTTAACGCGCACCGACAGTGAACGCTTCGGTGGTCTCAGTACTACGACGCCTCAATGCCAGCATTCGAAGGGACGCTGGCATCAAGAAGCACTACCAACGCCACCTAGGTGGCGTTCACCGTACTCAGCACAGCGGAGCGTGGCCTCCGCAATTAGCTCTGAAAATGTTTCTGAAGTTGATCGCGGAGGCTGCAATTACGACGCGCTGTACGCGCTGATTTGACTCGGTGACGATTCAGTTACGTGCTTTGTCTTGCGCGTTGTATTAGTGTGTCAGTTACGTGCTTCGTCTTTCGCGTTGTGCTAGCGTGTGCAGCGTAGTGCAGCTTCCATATGCACGACGGTTGCTCATGGTCATCGACGTTGGTAGTCGTGATGGAGGAGACGTGCCACCAGGCGTCAGCGTGGGTGCATCAACGCCTAAGGGCGCTTTAGCCACAAAACACCAATAGACATTATATATCAATGTGCAATAAACATTACACTACTTCTGTGAAGACACGTTTCACTTTCGTGTTCTATACCGATTCCTATATAAGAGGGATCAACCACATTTTTTTTTTTCTTGCTCCTCAACTCGCAGGGCGTTCAGCGTCTCAAGAGCAGGACTGCAGCAAAACTGTGGAATGCTACGAGAAGCTGAGGAAGGAGATTGTACGGAATGTAGAGGCTCTGCCAGGTCCGGAACCAACATCAGCGAAACTGGCCTCCTACAAGCGCTTCTGCGAGTAGGTCGTCGCTTGAGACACGCGTCACCACAAGCCGTACAAACGATCTTGTTTTCAGTTGATAGGTGTCACCATCTCATGGGTTCACAACCACTTGAAACCAACAAACAATGAAGTCAAGAAAATCACTGGAGAAACTAACTGTATTTTATTTTAATTGCAAAATGGCCCGTGTACCTTGCACTGGGTTCACGATAAGGCACACCCCGGGTGGTGAAAATTAATCCGGAGACCCCCACTACACGGCGTGCCTCATAATCATATCGTGGTTTTGGCATGTAAAACCCCAGAATTAATTAATTAGTGAGCCATGTCTTAATGACTACAATATTCTCGTAAATGTAATTAAATTAGAGAAATCATACGTAGAAAGGCCTTTATTCACCATGCCGAATCTGTAATGATAATCTCTGACACTCTTTGTTCATTTTCCTCTATTTATTTTTTTACTTTTTTTTCCCTAGCCTCGTGGCCCCCTCTTCCTCGCCGTGCAGCACATTTGAAGACTTCAAGGAGTGCCTCAAACGTCCCGAAATGGAAGCGCGCGAAAAAGTCTACAATGAGCTCAGGGGCTTCGTCTGCGCCAGCGACAACGCGACCTGGACGCGTGAGTCGTGCCCCATCAAGGGACTCTGTTGGATTCTTTCCTTATTCTTATCATCCGTCATTTCGAGTGGCCGATGCCGGCGATATGAAGCAAGACGAAGGGGAAATAAAAAGGAAATAGTCGCACGTATGAAATGTGGCCCGAAACATGCGCGGCGTTTAGCATTATTGCAATGCGCGTGGCGTTTTGAGCTCATAAGCTTTCATTTCAAACTTTCATTCGGCGTTTCTTCTTTTCAGTGACCCACGGCGGTAGTGCAGTGGCTATGGCGTTCCACTATTGAGGTCACGTCACGGGTTCAATCCCGGCGGCCGCATTTATATGGAAGCGAAATGTAAAAACGCTTCGGTACTGAGATGCCGGTGCACGTTAAAGAATTACTCATAACAAGATCGGGGGCTTTTAATTTATTTTTCGCTGCCAAACTCGCACTCTTGCGTAAGTCCGACATCAGGATGCGGAACCGAATTTTTTTCACGTTCACTTCGGTAAGGGTGAAGTCCCCAGATATTTTTTTTTTCTTTCTTTAAGTATAGCGACAAGCTTTGAAGCCCCGCCGTCGAATCTCATTGGGCCAGGGGCGTAGCCAGGGGGGGGGGGGTTGGGGGGGTTCAAACCCCCCCCCCCCGCAATTTTTTCCCCACCCCCCCCCCCCCCCCCCCGCTCCCCACACACACACTTACCACCCTTTTTTCTCGTCGCTTCGCGCTGACATAATTCATGAAACCGGTGCTACTATCACAATTTCATTCCTGGGCGCTTCCGTTTGGGTTGGTAATTTACAGAGAATCATGTCTGACTATGGAAAAAACTGTCACTCTATGAAGTTTTGGGCGAGAATGTGGCGGCCGCATTCTGAAGCAACAAATGCGCAACAAATGAAGCAACAAATGCGGCAGCCGCATTTTAGATGATGGCGAGAACGCTCGAGGCCCGTTTACTTAGATTTAGGTGCACGTTAAAGACCCCAGGTGGTCAAAATCTCCGGTATACATTTCCGCCGCTTCCCTTCAGGTGCCGGTTAGGCCGCGCTCGCGCAGGATCTTAGGCTACGTTCACACTTGGTCTCGAAGCTGTCGGAAGCGGCAAAATCTTGCAAAAATCCGCCCGCCTAGGTGGCAAAACAGGCAGATAAACAGGCTGCGAGCCAAATTGGTCTCGGGCCGATTTTTTCGCCATGGCGAAGCGGAAACGCAGCGGAAAGTCGTTCTGCTTCACTGGAAGCTACACTAGCATGTAAACAACCGGTCGTAAAATTGAACATGGCACCAAAAGTGTAGGCTGTAATGCTGATCGGCGCGATCAAGAACCAGCCCTTGCTCTACGACAAGAGTGGCACTAAAACGTACTGTCAGCAATACTCGCGATAGTATTCAACATCGCGCGACTGGAGGTGCGGCAACGAAGCCTTGGCGTGACCCAACTTCTCGCGCTTTTGCAAAGCCAGGCGAACCCACCACCGCCGTTTCCGAGGTGTCCGCGTCTTCCGTTTATTCATTGTCAATTTCTAGAAAACAAGTAGGTAGAAGTTTGAAAGCCATTTCTTCTTCCACTTCCATGGCAGACACTAGTTAGGCAGATTCCTCGTTGGCACTCCATAATTCTCCTCGCACGTGTACGATATGTTGCTGAAGTCGCGGGGTGCTTTTCTCGTCGCGACGATAGATTGAGAGCGTAGGTCTCACGTAGGACGCGCAGGCTTTGGCGAGCCCCAACACAAGGGCCAGTCCGGGTTTTAGCTGTGGTGTTCCCGTTGCCCCTTTGGTGTCCTGGAGGCGCCGACAATATGAAATGATGAAATGTTATTACAACTTGTAAATAAAAGCTATTAAAGAAATATTATCGCGCCCAGGCACCAACCTGTGACTCAGCGCTACCGCGCCCGTGTGAGGAGAATAACGGAACGCCAACGAGGAATTTACCGAAGGTCGCAGATGACACGTGAATTTGCATAAAATGATCACTTTTGATGACGGTACGTGGGTCAATGAATGAACATACCGCTCGAAATAATGCGATAATGAGCGCCACCACGCTGACAAACCTACGCTGACTAGATGGATCTGGACGAAAACGGCAGCGGCGGCCGCGGCGGTAGCAAAACAAATGTGAACAACTTGGACAGGCACGGAAAAAATTTTCCTGCCGCTTTGGCCTTTCCGCCCGCTTGCCGCTTCCCAAGTGTGAACGTAGGCTTAGTCTGCGCGAGAAACGTCTCTTGTTTGCGATTGCGCCCCTACGGAAGGCTGGTAGTTGCTGTTTTGTTGTGGAATCCCAAACCAGCAATGTACACACGAAGGGGTTGATGACAGCAGTGAAATTCCACCGACTCGCAACAGAATGCACGAAACAGACAGCCGACAAGCATGAATTACTGCTGTGCGCAGTACAGCGTGAGTAAATTCTTGTTGCAGGCGCTGACAGTTCTCGTCGGAGTTAACGCGTCCTGAGAAATTGATTATGCGCACTATGCACTGAACAAGACCGGAGTTCATTCCTGTATCACTAGTACACCAATCAGTCGAGATTCTGTGAGGTACAAGGCCGCTTCCTGTTTGCACCGTCGTAAGTGAAGCAGAAATGAGTTGCACGCACTACTTAAAATGCGTACACATGCCATATCTATGCTGTGCGGGGAAATATTCTGTACAATTCTGAATCTGTTGACGTAAAGGCAATGACGGCTGCACGCTCGCACAAAGCAGAAGACACAGCGGCCCATGCACTTGCCGCAGGAAATGCAACCCTCTCGTATGAGGGAGCAGGGCGACGAAAGCTTCGGAAAAAAAATCCTTACGCGTTCTTGCGCGTATTCAAGTTTTCTAGCGTAAAGACGCAGCGAACAAGCTATTGCTATGGGAGTAGGTATAGCCTGGTCACACGTGCATTTTCACGCGTATAGCCGTCCTTGACTTGTGAAATGCACTTCGCCCCGACGAGGACGACGCCATCTATGCTTAACGGAAATTAACAATTAATGATGTCTTCTCCGATCGCACGGGTCGTCTCAATGATGCGTTTTCGAAGACTGGTCCATTCAGAGACATTCAGAGACCGTCGCTCCAAACGCCCACTGTACCTGTCGTCCTTACTGTATTTACTGAGTTTACTTTACTTTTTACTTAATTTCTTCACAAGCACACACACACGTGAAGGGGGGACGGGGGGGGGGGGGGGGGGGGGGCGGTCCCATGTTTTTGATATACATGTCTAGCGTTTGCTTAAACTACCGATATTTATTATCGATCACGTGACGTAGAGGAAAGCAGAAGCTTGCCCCCCCCCCCCCCCCGGTCGGGCCGGTGAACCCCCCCCCCCCCCCGAAAAAAATTTCTGGCTACGCCCCTGCATTGGGCGACGCTCATTCCAGCAGCCATGTTCTTCCTATAACGCTGTTCACCCGCATGATAGTGCCTAGAATATACTTACTATACCCGCATTTACTTGCACGCTGCTGCGAGCAGCGTAGATAACAGCGGCCGTTGACGGTCACGTGCTATCTAGGAAGATAATGGCGGCCGACGGAGTACATGTCGCTACTTAAAAAAGAGCAGGGAATCTAGGGACATTAGCTAAGGGTAGAGCTCCGAATCGAAAATTATAATGGTTAACTAACACTATTATTACGGTTCGAACTGATTCGGAGGTTTCTGAACCGGTTCATTTGGGTGGAATCGGGTTCGAGAAAGAAAAATAGATGCTTGCGTGCGTTTGAGTATTCTGTAGAACTTGTGCGAATAGATTCTTTTGCATGGCCAGTAAGTGCAAATGTCGTAATTGGTCCCCTCACTTGGAACTTAGCATACACATTGCCCATAACGTGCCCTTTATGGGCACCAAATATAACCAAGGTGCTTTCATTAGTTCACCGAGGACCTCGCAGAGACCAACTACGAACGCCGTATGACGCATGAAAATAGGGGGGAGGGGGGGCGGGGGGGGGGGGGGTATTCAGCGACGATTACGATACTCCCTAATGCGAAATTTGAACGCAGCTTAATAAGTGTTTTCATCTCGCGATATATTGGCTGGCGCGGATATTCGGTCTCGGGCGGCAAGTTGAAAACGGAGCGAAGTGTTGCGCGACTGCCTCGTTAATCGGGAGATCGCAAGATCCAGCGCGTGGGTGACGCGTGGGTGCGATTCACAGAAGCCGCCGCCGACCGACCTCCCAGACTACGCGTGCTACTCTGGTGTCATCATTTTTTAGAGAGCTCTCTATACTGAAGGCGCGCATTCAAACACACACATACACATATTGAAGCGGGCGTGCGTAGAAGACTCTAATTCAGTGAGGTTCGTGGCCTCCATTTCGGTTATTCAATGAATGAATGAATGAATGAATGAATGAATGAATGAATGAATGAATGAATGAATGAATGAATGAATGAATGAATGAATGTTTGTTTTGATCTTGGATACACTATCAAGAAAGGTGAAGGAGCAAAAGGCGCGCAGCGCCTGACAGGGGCCCCTGTACCCACACAACCCACAACATATAAAAAATTGTACATCATTTAGTGGCAGTTCATTGGCAGTGAGCGAACACACATCCTGTTATATATTTTCACACACTGTACATGAGTTACACAGAAATTTACAATATAATTTGACAGATTATTGTGTTACAGTTGTTTCTTAAAGTAGACGGTGAGATAATAAAAGTTGATAGGTTGCAACAAAATGCTTCACGCGTCGCCCCCTTCCCCTAATTTGCTGCTCCTTTGGGTTCCGAAATGTTTCTTCCTCGTTGTCCATACTGTATAAAAGGTAAATACCTTTACTAACGCTTAACTATACTTAGGTATTACGTGTTAATTATTGTACAAATGAAAAAAGGCGACTATAGTCGAAAGTGAGCAGGTAATATAATTTTGCAAAAGTTAGCAATCGCAATTAGCACAACCCCAGAAATGCTTCCTCAATCTTGTTTATGAACTCATGACTTTACACCTGAAATTTTTCGAAGGGCACGAATAACGTAGTGAGAGCACTGGCAACACACACACACACACACACACACACACACACACACACACACACACACACACACACACACACACACACACACATATATATATATATATATATATATATATATATATATATATATCACTCACTGGCTACAATTCGTAAATTGCAATATGTGTCGTAAAGTAATTAACTAAGAAGTTCATTAGTCTATTTTTGTTAATTAGCTGAATATGTGTTTCGATTTCTCGTGCTACTAATGAGCTACTCTTCGAATAACCCAGCTTAACGATAAGAATTTTTCTATCTGCCACAGGCGATTTTTTGAAATGCCGTAAAAGTTGATAATGAACACCCTGTATATATATATATATATATAAATTTTACCTGAGGTATGTATAGCAGCAGAAACAATGCAAAGAATTAAAATGTGCAAGAAACTCGTTTACAGTTTATGATGTCGAACAAAAACGAACAGGCATGCAGAGTAGACACTGAACATATCTCGGTATATATCGTGATATTTTTTCGGCGGGATGAGTGAAGGATCTCGGACATATACAACTTTTCCTGGCCTTCCTTAGCGACACATGTTCCATGTTGGCTTCCTCCAAAGCGCGCGCGCAAAGTGTGCTCCCTCACACCCTTTTAGAACCGACCCTGTGCGCCACCAAGGCGTACTATAGCACGTGACATATCCGATATAGCAGACACCTTGAATCACCTCCTGCCCACTCACTCATTGATGTTAAGCCTGCCGAGACGTGTCTCGCGAACTTGTATTGCTTTGTAATAACTGAGATGAATGGAGCAGCCGAAGTGTTTTCTGCCTGAATATATCCACAGCAACTGATTTGTAAAAGAACAGAACGGAGGAAAAGCGAAATTTTCCGAGCTGATCGAAGCTGGCGATGCCGGGAATCTCTTGCAGGTTTCATGGGCATCCTGTTCTCTAAAACCAACGACTCATGCAAGGGCGCCATGGACGCGACAAAACAAGTACTTAAGGGCGACTTAGACAAATGCGGGTACGTATGTGTTGTGATTCTTCCTATGAGCTCAAAGATTTGGATATTTCATCGTGTTTGTCTTTTCGTCGTTTACTAGCAACGTCTGCGCTAATCAATGGAAAAACAACGAAGAATTACTGAAATCACTTTGTTTCTTTGGGGAGGGGGTATCTTTTGGCTACTGACGGGCTTTCGTTTAGATTTTGGTAATTCTAGCATTTAACATGAAACTGCATTTTCGTTGAACAAGAGCAATCTTTATTTCTCCATTCAAGAAACTGGAGGGAGGCTTGAATTAAAAGCAAAATAAATTGTCTTGATAGGCGTTCGTGCCCGCTTGACGTGGCAGTTCAGATACTTAAAACAGCAGTTTGAATTTCTAATTGACATATCAGAGGGTTATATACACAAAACACTTGATTTGATAAATGTTTTGGAAAAATATAATCACACAGGTATTTACTCACGCCAGCTATGCAATATATTAAAATAGAAATGCACAAAATGCATTATATACAAACCATTACGCACAAAGGAATAAATCATAGTGATTGCAATAACCAGAAAAAAGAGGGGAAAAAGGTAACATATCCAAATTGAAGTACGTACACGACCAATCAAGCGTGACAAAGAAAATGTTAGGTTAGTGTATAGCTTAGATTTTCAATTTCAATTCTATTTGCACGTATTTGGTTTAGTAAAACTGGAAGACACTGCCGGATAATTTGTCTCCATAAGTATTGCGAGAGAATGGAACAATCCACGGTAGAGATAGAGATGACCTCCACTATATGGCGGATAGCTTTCTTCTGGAGTAGATGTATCTTGTTTAGATTGATAAGCGTTGTTTTGTGCCAAATAATAATACAGTAAATAATATGAGTAAGAATAATGTATTAATTATATATGTGTAGCTCTACCGCTGTTGGAAAGAATAATTTAAATTTAGCGAGCATACCCACACATTCGTGTAGTGACGTTACTGACTTGAATTCCCATGACATAATAAGGTGGAAATGCACACCATGCAAGTGCTTTAACCGAATCAGCAACTTCTATGGTAGACTGACCAAGTGTAAATGTGGTAGTAAACACGGAGACTGAGTGTCTGGGCTGAAAAAAAAAAACAGTTTTGTTGCAGTTAATTTCTAATGAATTTAATGTGCTCCATATTGACACGTATACATGTTTATCTTTCACCGGTGGCCGCTTTCCACCGGCTAACAAATGTTAAACGTTATCGCTCGGCGCAGGACGCGCCTGTATCGGAAGTTTCTAGAACGTTATCGATGCTTCTTTCCATTGCCTGTTTTCACCGACGCTTCTGTTATCTGATTGCATGACTGAGGCGAATTGTCTAGAACTTTCTGGAAGACACGCGGGCATCAGGGATTAATCTAGAACCTTCGATGACTCAGGTATAAAAGCCGACGCGTTTCGCCGCTGATCAGATTTTCGACGATCGCCGACTGTGTTCGCCGCTATCGTTGTGCTTTGAGTGTACCTTGATTTTGTGGGCACAGGTTCGCCCAATAAACAACCAGTTTCGTCGTACACAGTTTTACGACTGTTTTCTTCAGCGTCACTACTACGTGACATCTGGTGGAGGTGCTAGTGCGTTCATGCAGCGAACGCCCCCGCAAAGCCGCGATCCAAGCCCGAAACCGGAGGACAACGCCAACGTCACCAAGGACCAGCGAGCTAGCCGTAGGCAGCAAGGACTTCTGCCGGAGTACGGACTTCTTCCCGAGAAGACCACAGCGATCAAGGCCAAGTCAACGACCTCAATGGCAGCCCCAGCGTCCCCCATCCTGCTGCAACAACCTCGCGAGCCCCCGACCTTCCGTGGATCATCGGCTGAAGACCCTGAAACCTGGCTGGAGACATACGAGCGGACCGCGACGTTCAACAAATGGAGCGACGACGACAAGCTACGCCATGTCTATTTTTCGTTGGATGACGCTGCTCGGACGTGGTTTGAGAACAGAGAGACCACCCTGGTTACGTGGGACCTTTTTCGTGAAAACTTCGTGAGGACCTTCACGAGTGTCGTACGAAAGGAGAGGGCAGAGGTTCTCTTAGAAACCAGAGTGCAGTTGCCGAACGAGAACATCGCGATCTTCACGGAGGAGATGACTCGCCTCTTCCGCCACGCCGACCCCGACATGTCTGAAGAAAAGAAAGTTCGGTTCTTGATGCGGGGTGTCAAAGACCAACTATTCGCCGGATTGATGCGCAACCCGCCCAAGACTGTCGCCGAATTTCTTTCCGAGGCTACAACGATCGAGAAGACGCTTGAAATGCGCGTCAGGCAATACAACCGCCGTGCCCTGACCAACTACGCCGACGCTCAAGCGCTAGGCGCCGACGACCTGCGCGAGACCATCAGAGCGGTCGTTCGCGAGGAGCTGCATAAGCTCTTTCCCAGGTCTCAGCCTCACGTGGCATCTATCGCCGACGTCGTCAAAGACGAAGTTCAGCGCTCACTTGGAGTTCCCGATGTGCAGCCACAATCGCCGCAACCCCAGCCAGAAGCGCTGACCTACGCCGCCGTCGCCCGTCGTCAAGGCCCCCCTCCGCGCTCGCGCCAGGGCCCCGTAACGCCGCAGTTCCGTCGTCCACCGCCGCCGCCACCAGCACGCCCGCCCGTCGCCCAGCGCAGCTACCAGAGGAAGACGGACATTTGGCGCGCCCCCGACCACCGCCCGCTCTGCTATCACTGCGGGGAAGCCGGCCATGTCTACCGCCGATGCCCATACCGCGAAATGGGCCTACGAGGGTTCCCCGTCAACGCGCCGCGTTCCGATCGAGGTGAACGACCGCGCGACATCGCCGACTACTTCGCCGGAGCCCAGTGGCAACCACGACGATCCTCACGCTCGCCGTCACCAGGTCGCTACATCTCGCCGCATCGCCGTCAGTACAACGGTCCCACCCGGGGCCGATCTCCCAGCCCTTACCCGGGAAACTAAAGGCAGCAACCGATGGAGGTGCGGTTGCTGTACGACGCAATGCCGAAGATCCTCCGACGCCGCCGACGACGACGATTCGCGATTCATCACGACGAGATATCAGCACGCCGCCTAGCAACAGCCTTGACAACACTTCGCCGCCGAAAGAAGACCTTCCGACGCGATGTAGCAGCAGCAGAGCAAGCCGACGCAGCCGTGATCCGACGCCACGAATTAACCGCAACGCCAGACGCCGGTCTACCGATCTATACGTTCTCATCGATGGCCATAACGTCACCGCTCTCGTCGACACTGGAGCCGACTATTCCGTCTTCAGTGGCCCGTTCGCCGCCAAGTTGAAGAAGGTGAAAACAGCCTGGCAAGGACCCGATATCCGGACAGCGGGAGGCCACCTAATAACGCCGACTGGAATCTGCACAGCGCGAGTCACGGTAAACAACCGCACTTACCCGGCGAGCTTCGTAATCCTGCAGCACTGCTCCAGGGATGTAATCCTAGGCATGGACTTTCTAAATCAACACGGTGCAGTCATCGACTTAAGGTCCAAGTCGATAACGCTTTCAACACACAACGCGTTACCACCGGATACAAACTTAAGTTACCATGCCTTGAATGTGCTTGAAGAACAAGTCACCGTTGCGCCTCGCTCCAGCGTAATGATTTCCGTCGGTACCGAAGTGCCTGCAGACATGGAGGGCGTCATCGAGGGCGATCATCACTTACTGCTCGACCGTCAAATTTGCGTCGCTAGAGGCATAGCGGAGCTACGTGCAGGGAAAGCAAGGGTGATGCTCACGAACTTCAGCCCCGAATACAAGCACATTAACAAAGGCACCACGGTCGCCTACATCGACGCAATAGTACAAGCCAGCAGTGCGTTCGCCTTCACGGATTCCAGTGCACCTGCAACGACGACTATAGTACCTGAACCAACTTTCGACGTCAATCAGAACCTTCCCAGGCACAAGAAAGAACAACTAAAGGCTCTGCTCATGCAATACGAGGACTGCTTCTCGTCGTCGTCAAAAGTTCGACAAACCCCTGTCGCCAAGCACCGCATCATAACCGACGAAAATGTCCGCCCACTCCGTCAGAGCCCGTACCGAGTTTCGGCGCGCGAACGCGAGGCCATAAGGCAACAAGTCGACGAAATGCTACGGGATGACATCATCCAGCCGTCCAAGAGTCCGTGGGCGTCCCCCGTGGTGTTAGTGAAGAAGAAGGATGGAACCCTACGTTTCTGCGTCGATTATCGTCGCCTCAACAAAATCACGAAGAAGGACGTATACCCCCTCCCACGGATTGACGACGCCTTGGATCGACTCTACAACGCAAAGTATTTTTCGTCGATGGACCTCAAAACCGGCTACTGGCAAATCGAAGTCGACGAGAGGGACCGGGAGAAGACTGAGTTTATAACACCAGACGGACTGTTCGAGTTCAAGGTCATGCCGTTTGGTCTTTGCTCGGCGCCTGCCACTTTCCAACGTGTCATGGATACAGTACTGGCAGGCTTGAAGTGGCAGACTTGCCTCGTCTATTTGGACGACGTCGTTGTGTTTGCCTCAAGCTTCGAGGAACACCTCCGGCGCCTTGAAACAGTTCTTCAAGCAATCAAGACCTCCGGACTCACGTTGAAGCCAGAAAAGTGCCGCTTCGCATATGAGGAGCTCTTGTTTTTGGGCCACGTCATCAACAAGTCAGGAGTGCGCCCCGACCCTCTGAAAACTGCGGCCATCTCCAACTTTCCTCCGCCCGCTGACAAGAAGGCAGTGCGTAGATTTCTTGGACTGTGCGCCTATTACAGGCGCTTCGTCAAGAATTTTTCACGGATCGCTGAGCCACTAACGTATCTCACGAAGGCCGACGTCGAGTTCAAGTGGGAGACACCGCAAGTCGAAGCATTTGAAGAACTGAAGCGACGCCTGCAATCGCCGCCAATACTTGCGCATTTCGACGCAAATGCCGATATCGAAGTCCACACCGACGCAAGCAGCGTAGGACTCGGCGCTGTGCTTGTGCAGATGACTGACGGACTAGAAAGGGTTGTAAGTTACGCTAGCCGGTCGCTATCGAAGGCGGAAGCAAATTATTCCACAACAGAAAAGGAGTGCCTCGCCATCATCTGGGCTACATCAAAGTTTCGCCCCTACCTCTATGGCAGGCCCTTTAAAGTTGTAAGCGACCACCACGCCTTGTGTTGGCTAGCTAACTTGAAGGATCCTTCAGGTCGCCTCGCACGATGGAGCCTGAGACTTCAAGCATTCGACATCACCGTCGTTTACAAATCCGGGCGAAAGCACGCTGACGCCGATTGTTTGTCTCGCGCCCCCGTCGAACCGCCGCCACAAGACGACCAGGATGACGACACTTTCTTGGGACCCATCAGTGCCGACGAATTCGCCGAACAACAGCGAGCCGACCCGGAACTAAGAAGCCTTGTAGACTACCTGGAAGGCAAGACCGTCATTGTGCCGAAGGCGTTCAGGCGAGGATTAGCGTCGTTCTTCTTGCAAAACGACATTCTCCTAAAGAAGAACTTCTCGCCTCTCCGAGCCAACTATCTCCTCGTGGTACCCTCAGCATTGCGTCCAGAGGTTCTGCAAGCTCTCCATGACGACCCAACGGCTGGACATCTCGGTTTTTCCCGCACTCTCGCGAGGATACAAGAAAAATACTACTGGCCTCGCCTCTCTGCTGACGTCGCCCATTACGTAAGGACATGCCGAGACTGTCAGCGACGCAAAACACCGCCGACAAGGCCAGCCGGGCTTCTACAGCCGATCGAGCCACCTCGCCGACCGTTCCAGCAGATCGGGATGGACTTACTGGGGCCTTTTCCGACGTCGACGTCCGGGAATAAATGGATCGTCGTAGCTACGGACTACCTCACCCGCTACGCCGAAACAAAAGCCTTGCCCAAAGGCAGTGCTGCCGAGGTAGCCCGATTCTTCGTTGAGAACATCCTCCTGCGTCACGGTGCCCCAGAAGTCCTCATCACCGACAGAGGTACTGCCTTTACGGCAGAACTAACTCAAGCCATCCTGCGATACAGCCACACAAGCCATCGCCGGACCACCGCCTACCACCCGCAGACGAATGGCCTCACCGAGCGCCTAAATAAGACCATCACCGACATGCTGGCAATGTACGTCGACGTCGAACACAAGACGTGGGATGCCATCCTTCCGTACGTGACCTTCGCATATAACACGGCCGTGCAAGAAACGACGCACATGGCGCCGTTCAACCTGGTCTACGGAAGGAACCCGGCAACGACGCTTGACGCCATGCTACCAGACGTCGCTGACGAAGAAAATCTCGACGTTGCCAGCTATTTGCAGCGTGCCGAAGAAGGTCGACAGCTCGCCCGCCTGCGCATCAAGAACCAGCAGAGAACCGACAGCCGACACTACAATCTTCGACGACGCTACGTCGAGTACCAGCCCGGAGACCGTGTTTGGGTCTGGACTCCGATACGCCGACGAGGACTTAGCGAGAAACTATTACGTCGCTATTTCGGACCATATAAGATCATCCGACGTATTGGTGCACTGGACTATGAGGTCGTGCCAGACGGCATTTCGCAATCACAGCGGCGCCGTGCACGACCCGAAGTCATCCATGTGGTGCGTCTTAAGCCTTTCTACGCCCGCTGACGAACTTAGGTACTTTGTTACTTTATTTTTTTTCTTTATTACGCGTGGTTTTGTTTACGCTTTCACATTTGTTTGTAGCATCGGGACGATGCTTTTTAAGGGGAGGGTATTGACACGTATACATGTTTATCTTTCACCGGTGGCCGCTTTCCACCGGCTAACAAATGTTAAACGTTATCGCTCGGCGCAGGACGCGCCTGTATCGGAAGTTTCTAGAACGTTATCGATGCTTCTTTCCATTGCCTGTTTTCACCGACGCTTCTGTTATCTGATTGCATGACTGAGGCGAATTGTCTAGAACTTTCTGGAAGACACGCGGGCATCAGGGATTAATCTAGAACCTTCGATGACTCAGGTATAAAAGCCGACGCGTTTCGCCGCTGATCAGATTTTCGACGATCGCCGACTGTGTTCGCCGCTATCGTTGTGCTTTGAGTGTACCTTGATTTTGTGGGCACAGGTTCGCCCAATAAACAACCAGTTTCGTCGTACACAGTTTTACGACTGTTTTCTTCAGCGTCACTACTACGTGACAATATCTACAAGTGGTCATGTGCTATTTGAACAACTGATGGCACCAAAGGAGAGTTATCGTTACGAAATAATAATGTTGTGTCGGTTGGGCGAAAGTGATGGCCGCTTTGTTGTGTGAACCATATGATCGCAAAACCAGTGACGTCTCACCACCTACTCGTATGTACTCTCCCACAAAGTCCCGCGGCTTTTCGCCCACTGTGAGAGCTGCGAATCATTTGGTTATATCAGACATGTCAGGCAGCGTGAAACGTTGATGGTGTAACATCGTGCCGCGTTGTGTGGACCGAGCATTTCAAAACACCAACAGCAGGCAAGCTACGACGACCTGGAATGTTTGTTGTGGCAAATATCACGATCAACAGATAGATGCCTTGCTCCCAAACGAAGCTCGTTGCTCATTACTTTACCAATCCACCGTTGTGTCTTAGGTGCCAATGAGAGGCCGGATGAATAAAGAGATCCGAAAAACGCTCACCCAAGTCACGCATGCACGTAAAAAGAAGGACCAAGGTGCAGAAAGCAACGCTATTCACGACGTGCCTTCTGAAAGCTTTATCTCCTTAGCGGGCACTGCAATTGAAGAACAGTTCTTGAAGATATGGTATGCTTCCACGACTTCTCCTGTTTCCTTGCTACTCTGCTTCAACAACATTACCTGCGAGGGTAAACAATGGCCAGCAGCCGTAGCTCACATAATGATCAGCACCGATGACCTTCCTCTTCGCTCGTGTTCGTCATGGCGCCTAGGACACCGTGATGAATCTGTACCAACTATCCCAAATTTTAGTTCCTTTTTCTTATCAATTCATAGGCTCTTCTTTCATTTTTCAGAATGGTGGAGCAGCTGTTCGACGAGTGCGCGACGCAGAGGCATTTGCCGACCGAGGTGCTGAAACCCGGCATGGAGCTCCTCGGCTGCAGACAAGAGCAGCCTATTATTCCCAGTAAGTGCGCACCCAATCCCTCGTCGTCGATCGCGAGAAGTCGCCACACAAGCTTCCCGCCGCTGTAATATGAGACCATTCCGGCTGCATTCGGACGCTCTTATTATAAGCATGCGTGATTAGTTATAGACCACGGCAGAATTCACAAAACTTTTCGTTCGTAATTGCTGCCTGCCGTTGACTAGCATGCGTTCGCTAATGATGTGTCCAATATCATGATCCGTTGGTATCTGTTCTTACGAACACTTCCAGAGTAAGAACGTTTTGTGCATATACAGGCCCAGGTCTTAGCAGTCCTCGTAAGACGACAATGACAAAAGCTTGCGTTTTATGCCAATTTCAGGGCTTGCCGACTGCCCAGGAATTCGACGGATTCTAAGGAGTATCGTTTGCATGCCAACGACGTACATATACAACATAAAGTCTAACCCGACGTGAATGGCGCTTCTTCGTCAACACTTCTTCGAATTGCGGATAGGAATCACTGCGACGGTAGCGGTTGTGAAGAAACATTAAGCGCATGTTACGCGACATTCGCTCTTTGGAAGATCAAAGAGGTTCTCTTCATGCCAGCCAAAATTGGTGAGACGGTAGACCAAAGCGAGAAAAATCGTGGAATTATTGACCTCGCACGTCTACATTTCAGAAAGCCACACGGGCTATTCCGTGACTTTTTCTTTTTTCTTTTTTTTTAATAATCAAACTTGTGCGACCTTTTCTTACTCGGAGTGCGCACGTAGCTTTGGGACATATTAGTCTCTGAAAGAATGGATCAATCAATCACTTATTAAACAAATAAATAAGTGTTGCATCTTTGCTTCACTCATTATCAGCATACCTTGAAGGTTGCTGGCTTGTGCAAGACGGGCACTAACGAGGCGGCCAGTGAACGCATATACTTTAGATGCAAGAGTCACTGTATATATATGTATGTATATATATATGCACAGTTAGCGCTCACAATATATATATATATATATATATATATATATATTGCCACTAGGTGCCACGAGCCAGCGCTGAGAAAGAATTTGACTGGGACGCGCGCTCTGCAAGAGGCAGACGCTGAAGAAGATGAAGTAGAGGCTGATGACGTCGGCTTGAGTTTTCGTACACCATCTTGTCCACCTGTCTGTCCAGCAGACGCCGGGTACATCTTCGATTGTCTTTTCGTGTCAAAACTGGTGGAGGTGCTCGGTACGGTTCATCCGATGCCACAAACCCCTCCTGGTAGCAGAAGTACCAGCCCTATACTAGTGAACACACCTGTTCACCAGGCCAGCAGGAGAATCCGAGGATTGTCTCCGGAGCTTGATCATCTCTCCGAAGCAACATCGACGCCCCCACGGAGCGGTATGGAAGGAACGTCGAAGTCTCTACCGACCATTATGCAAGGTACGGCCACAACGGCAATTCAGTACCTGCTGCAGAATCTCCGGGTGCCGAAAGTGTTCCACGGAGATATCTTCGAGGATGTACAAGACTGGTTAGCCCAGTTTGAGCATGTGGTCGAGATAAACGAATGGAGCGACGCGGGGAAGTTGAGAAACGTCTACTTCAGCTTGGAGGACGGGGCTCGCACTTGGTACGAGAACCGAGAAGGGTTCATCAAATCGTGGCTCGAGTTCCGTCGTGCCTTGCTGGAGGCCTACACCAATGCTGATTGCCGCGGACGAGCCGAACCGGCGCTCCAATCCCGCATTCATCTGCCGAATAAGAGAGCGTGACGTCGTACGTCGAGGATATGACGCGCCTCTTTCGTCGGGTGGACCCAATCATGCCAGAGGAAAAGAAGCTGCGCCATTTAATGTAGGGAGTTAAAAGAAGAGCTATTTTCTGACCTTGTTCGAAGCCCACCGAAGACGGTGGCTGAATTCTTCATCGAAGCCACCACGATGGAAAAGATGCTAGAGCAGCGCTCAGCTTTCTATGAAACCCAATTGAACGCTGCTTCACCTTCAGACCAGCGGTCAGCTCCGTATGACAGGCACGCGAACTCTGCTTCAGTGACGGACACGATTGCTTTTGGAAACGTGGACGTTCTTCAAAACTTTATCCGCTCTGTGGCGCGTGATGAGCGTCAACGGCTCAGTTGCCCGCCTCAGTCCACGCTGGGTTCCATTTCTGCCCTCGTGAGAAATGAAGTGCAGCAAGCAATCCAAGGTCCCGTTCCAAGCAGCAATACGCCGCCTGTGACAGCACAGCTGCAGCGGGCGCCGTATGCGGAAGCTTTGGGGCGAGTCCCTGTCCCCGCTCCGACCCATTTCGTCCCCGACACGTCTTACGCCACGTCATACGTCCCGCCACTCCCATCAGTGCAACCGATCCAACGTATGGAGGATCGCCGCCCGCTCCAAAGTAAATCTGACGTCTGGCATACCCCGGACAGTAGGCCTCTGTGCTATCACTGTGGAGAAGCCGGTCACGTGTACCGCGAGTGCCCATACCGCCGCCTCGGACTGCAAGGTTTTGCCGCGGATTCACCAAGGCCAAAATATGGCGAAAGGCCTAGGACGATTGAAGAATACTTGAAACAGCAGAGTTCCCGCGGCGGAAGTGGCGCTCGCCGTCCCCCAGGTGATCTTCCCTAGCTCCTAGAAGCCCTCCAACGGCAGCGCAGGGACGATCGCCAAGCCCTAGGCTCGCTAAGGAAACTAAGAACAGCGACCTTCGGGGGCGAGGCCGCTGATAATCGCCCTACGGAAGACCTCCCATCGACGCGAACACGATCTATTCAACACGATTCAACGACGACAGCAGCCGAACTCAGCGACAGACTCTCGCTAGACATATCTTTCGTGCTCGACGGCCTCCCCGTTAGTGCGTTATTGGACACGGGTGCCGACTACTCAATCTTGTGCGGAAAACTAGCGACGGAATTTAGAAAGGTTATCACGCCTTGGTCTAGAACGCAAATTCGTACTGCTGGTGGGCATATCGTAACACCGTTGGGCATGTGCCCGGCCAGAGTACAAATTCGTGGGTCTACGTTTCCAGCCAGCTGCCTTATACTCCGCGATTGTTCTCGGGACCTCATCTTGGGCGTCGACTTTCTGCGAGAGTGTGATGCCGTAATAGATCTCCGGGAGCTCACAGTGACTTTTTCGACAGAAAGAGCAGCGAACAGCCGCGACAATTGCCGAAGTAACGCGCTTCGGGTTTACGCCGACAGTATAACTTTACCACCACGCTCAAGTGTCCTGGTAGCGGTCGTGTGCGACGATCTCCGTGATGGCGAAGCTGTTGCAGAGGGCGATTCCTCTCTTATGCTGACTCATGGTGTATGTGCAGCCCGCAGTTTCATTATGCTTCGAGGTGGACGTTCTGCGCTCCTCGTGACAAATTTCAGCCAGGAACATCGGCACCTATTTCGTCGTAATACTATCGCTTTCGCTGAGCCCATATCAGGCGTCGCTGAATGCTTTGTGTCTATGACAATGGACAGCCCAGCCCAGACACTCAGCAATATCGACATCAATTCAGACCTTTCGGAGGAAAAGCAGAAAGCGCTTCGCGAGTTGCTACTTCGGTTCAAGGAGTGCTTTGCATCTTCTTCTAAGGTACGCCAGACGCCCATCACGAGACACCTAATAATCACGTAAGACGATTCTCGTCCCATACGACAACTGCCTTATCGCGTATCGGTGAAAGAGCGCAACGTGATTAATGCACAAGTGAAAGAAATGCTTGACGATGACGTCATACAACCATCCCAAAGCCCTTGGTCTTCGCCGGTGGTCCTCGTCAAAAAGAAAGACCGAACGCTTCGGTTCTGTGTTGACTATAGAAAGTTGAATAACGTAAAAAAAAAGACGTTTATTCGCTTCCGCGGATCGTTGATTTGTTACGTCGACTGCGGCGAACCAGGTATTTTTCATCTATAGATATGGAGAGTTGATATTGGCAAATTGAAGTTGACGAACGAGATCGCGAAAAAACTGCCTGTGTTACCCCGGATGGACTGTGCGAATTTAAAGTACTTACATTCGGCCTGTGTTATGCACCGGCCACATTCCAGAGAATGATGGACACTGTTCTGACGGGTCTGAAATGGCACAGTTGTTGAGTATACCTAGATGACGTCGTCGAGTTTGCGGCGACCTTCGAAGAACATCTGAAGCGTTTAGAGGCGGTACTTGAGGCGCTCCGCTCCGCTAATCTCACGCTAAAGCCAGAAAAGTGTCACCTACTTTACGAAGAGCTGAAGTTTCTGCGCCGACGGCGTCCAACCTGACCCAGACAAAATATCTGCTGTTGCTGCTTTTCCGACTCCTCGTGACAAGAAAGTCTGTGTGTGAGTGATTATTAAATAGAAGGAGAAGAGAAAAGTACAGCGCCGTAACTCCCTCTCGTGAGAGGGCACCTCAACAGCGCTGTACGGGGGAGGGGGTGAGGACAAACAGAGTAGTGAAGAGAGGAAAAAAAAGGGGAAAGCGCAGCCGAACACAGCCGAGCGGTAAGTCGTGAAGAGGCGCGGTTTAGAGCCGCTGACACAGGTTTCTATCCTCCAGATACTCGTGACAAGAAAGCAGTACGCCGCTTTCTCGGTCTGTGTGCTTACTATCGTCGCTTCATCGCTAATTTCTCCCGGATCGCCGAACCACTCATACGTCTCACGCGAGAAGACACACCCTTCGTTTGGACGAATGAGCAAGACGCAGCTTTCACCGAGTTACGGCAGCGCCTGCAGGAATCACCCGTCCTCGCTCACTTTGACAAGGACGCTGACACCGAGGTGCATACCGACGCAAGCAACATCGGTCTTGGCGCTGTGCTCGTTCAACACCAGGAAGGCGTTGAGCGAGAGATCGTTTACGCCAGTCGCACCCTTTCACGCGCCGAAATCAACTACACTCCACCTCCGAGAAAGAGTGTCTAGCGGTTGTGTGGGCCATCATGAAATTTCGGCCTTATCTCTACAGTCACCCTTTCAAGGTGGTGACAGACCACCATTCTTTGTGTTGGTTAGCCAACTTACGAGACCCGTCGCGGCGACTGGCTCGATGGAGTCTCCGTCTGCAGGGATTCGATGTTACCATCGTCTACAAATCGGGCCGCAAACACGAAGATGCGGACACGTCGCGTGCTCCCGTCGAAACTTGCAATGATGACATGGACGAAGACGGCGCATTCATTGGGGCCCTCACCGCATCTGACCTGATCATAAGGCAGCGCGAGGACGCCGAAATACGCCCTCTCATCGATCACCTAGAGGGAAAGAATGTTACAATCCCACGACACATTTCTCGCAGTCTCCCAACCTTCTGCCTCCGAAAGGGTGTCCTCTACAAGAACAACTCGAGTGCCAGCGACAAAAAGTATCAACTGGTCGTACCTGCCGCCCTCCGTGATGACATTCTCCTATAGTCTGCCATGATGAGCCCCCGTCTGGACACTGAAGTTTCACGTACTCTTGCAAGAGTACGCCAGAAGTACTACTGGTCCAGACTTCTTACCACGGTCAATCGTTACGTGCAAAGCTGCCGTGAGTGTCAACGCAGGAAATCGCCGTCCTTAAAACCTGGGGGGTTACTCCAACCCATCGCACCACCTAGCGCGCCGTTTGAACAAATCGGCATGGATCTTCTGGGACCCTTTCCCTTGTCAGCTACTGGAAACAAGTGGATTATAGTTGCCACAGACTATCTAACACACTACGCCGAGACGAAAGCTGTACAATGTGCCACGGCCTACGAAGTTGCCCAGTTCTTTATAGATCACATAGTCCTCAGACATGGCGCCCCACCACATGTCATCACCGACAAAGGAACTGCCTTTACAGCCCAACTGATAGAGGACATATTCAAGCTGAGCTGCACGCAGCATCGCAAGGCGACTGTCTATTATCCGCAGAACAAAGGACTGACGTAACGGCTAAAGAGAACCATTGCTGACATGCTGTCTTTGTATGTAGACGTCTAGCATAAAACATGGCATCAGGTCCTGCCGTACGTTACATTTGCGTACAATACCGCCATTCAAGAAACCACAAGATTCACACCGCTCCGTCTTGTTTACGGGCGCGAGGTCCAGACCACGCTAGACGCTACTCCAGCACGACACCGACGCATCCCTTTCGACGCCGAACAACTTACTCAACACGCAGAGAAAGCTCTTCAACTCGCGCGCATACACATCACGAAGCAGCAGAGTACATACGTACGACGCTACAACCTTCGACATCGGCAAGTCGAATACCAGCCAGGTGACCAAGTCTCGGTGTGGACCCCAATCCGTCGCCAGGGGTTGTCTGAGAAGCTGCTTAGTAAATACTTTGGACCCTACAAAGTGATACGCCGTGTTAGTGAAGTGAACTATGAGGTCATTCCGGACGGTGCCGCGTCGCCTCGGCGTCGACAGCGCCAATCAGAGATAGTCCATGTTGTTAGCCTCAAACCGTATTTTGCCCGTTAAGGCGGCGCCAACCCGATCTCATACGACTTCCACACTTCCACTTTCTAGTTTAGCAAGCATCGGGTCGATGCTTTTCTTTTTTCGGGGGAATAGAGCCGCTAGGTGTCACGAGCCAGCGCTGAGAAAGAAATTGTGACTGGTACGCGCGCTCTGCAAGAGGCCGGCGCTGAAGAAGTATAGGCTGAAGACGCCGGCTTGAATTTTTTCACGCCATCTTGTGCAGCTGTCCGTCTCGCCGACGTCGGGTACATCTTCAGTTGTCTTTTCGTGACTATATGTACCTATTTATTATTATTATAATTATTGATATATACCCATTTATTATTAGCTATATATACATATTTGTATATTTCGTAGGCAGTACATGTAGGGTGTCCGAAACGTAACTATGCAGGGAGAAAGTGAACAAAAATATGATGATAACTGGGCATGACGTCGCAGTTTCACGTGCAATATAGACAGCGCGAGACCCGTAGATCGTCCGATAACGTCCGTGGAGCGCACTCAAAGATCGGGTGTACGAGAACAATCCTCGCATACTGCAAAGAGCTACAGACAGCCATTAACAAGCACACTACGCAGATAACTCCACTGCAACAACCCTCCACCGAGTGCTTAGCAATATGCAGCGTCGTGTGGAGACATGTCTTCAAGCCGGTGGTGAACATTTTCAGCATCTCCTGTAGTGATCACTGCATTAATACTGCCAGGAACAAACGACCACGATGCCGGATCCAATACGCAAGCGCATAATGGTCTCCCCAATCCCACGCAACATGAACAAAAACCGTCACAAAGCGCGAAGACAAGCAAGAGCTAAACATCTTCAGAAAGCCTTCGGCAGCAATCAAGTAATGTATACAGATGTAGCTAGATTTAGCAAGAGCATGTAATAGTGTCAGTTAAACCCAGACGCCACAGAACACTTGACACATCAGCCTCGATACGCACTAGAGGCACTGCTACAGCGGAAGCAACGGCGATCGTACTCGCTATCGCATACAAGAAAAAGCAAAACAGCTCAGCTTTAATAATGTCCGACTCACAAATGACATGCAGAATGTATCTACAAGGCCGCATACCGCATGTCGCCCTTATAATCATCGGCGACACATTGAAAGAAGATCATGCAATTTTATGGTGTCCTGGCCACGAGGCTATCTCGATAAACGAACAGGGACACACTAGCTCGAGGCTTTCTTAACCGAGCTGGAGATACGCACAACGATCAAATAGACGATTCCATACTGGTCCGCGATATACTAGAGCACCAGCGAAGCACCCGACAACAGTACGCTCCACCACACAAACTGCTTAAAGGGGCCCTGAACCACTTTTTATCGAAGTGGAGAAAGACACTTGAGGGGAAAATAGGCTCTTTCAGAAATACTTTGCCGCCAAAAGCACTTCAATGCGTTCAGAAGAAGCGCAGTTATTGGCAATCAAACACAGCCTCCGCTGTGCTCCCCCTTCATCCTTCAATGCCTTGCACTGCGAAGGCTACGGCGGAGTGGGGCGGGACCACAACGCTCAGCGTTTGAAACGTCACCGTGGCGCGCAGTTCAAATTTCCGATTTTGGTGCCTGCGACGCGCTAAACGTAAGCCAAACGCGGTTGTCCTCAACGAGCCGCAGTGCGCTTAGCGAGTGGAATCGTGGCGGCACCCCGCGGCGGCCGCGGTGTAGCCGACCGCAGCGACCAATAGCGGCCGCGTATTGGAGTGTGCTTTATTACGAAATAAAGCACACAGAAAAGAGCGAGGATCGTGGGGTTTTTGAAACGAGAGCGGTTGAGAGAAAAGTGACTTCGCGCTCCGCTTGCGAGCTCCACGCACCGCGTACGACAGCAAAACTTGGCTGAGATGTCCACAGCAGCGTATGCTACCCGCGGACTATGTTATTTTACCAAGCCCGAGGGGTGGTGCAGGGCCCCTTTAATGTGTAGGAGGCGCAGAAATATAGAGGAATACAGACGCATACCTACCCACATTTAGCTAGATACCATAAAGTAAACCCAACCTTGTATAAAAACTCCTGCCCGAGGTGCGGGTCCTGGCCTTCATTGCCTCACGTAGCATGGGAGTGCGCCAGAAGAACTCATACTATTAATTCACCTTTAGTACTGACCTTGCTAAGGTTGCTAAGGGAGCCCTGGGAGGCCATACTCGCTCTTGCTGACTTCGAGGCCCAGAAGTCCCTCCTCGATCAAGCTGGGCGGGTCGCGGTGGCCACTGGAGTCTTGGAATAGGGACCCACCCTGAACCGCTCCTTTCCTCTTTTTTTTATCAATAAATGCTTTTTTTTTTCAATACTGCCAGTCTCTTTCCAAGACCTTAGCAGGTGGGCGTGCATATTGTACATGTAGGTAGAATAATACATCAGCACCACATGGCAAAACACAAACAGGAATCCAATGCAGTGATAGTCATCACAAAAGTATAAGAATAAAAGGTATCCAAACAAGTTTGATTAAAGATAATTAGGAATGAGTACCGAGCAGAACTTCTATGGACAACACACTTGTGCCACATATAGCTTATACACACTTATAATAGAAATAATATACAAAGCACACATTTTTATCCTCAGATAACACAAAGTAACCAACAGTAACAGATAACAGAAATTGTATATGAAATGGCATGATAAACGGCCAAATAACAGCAAATCTGAAAACACTCTGTACTGAGCACTTGGCCACTAATATGCTTCCAATGATGGCGAAATGCCTCTGGGGCTGAGAGCGCTACTGCATTAACAGATTATATTTGCTGTTTTTGAGGCAAAGTCCGATAATGAGTTTGCATTAGTAACCCAGGGATCTAAACAATTCCATTCCCTGATAGCAAGTGGAAAAAAAGAGTGCTTGAAAGTGTCATTGTGGTAAGAGTACTCTGTCAGTGTGTGTCAATGTTTGTGCCGGGTTACGCGGGATTCTGATGGACGAATATGCAATGATCTGTCAATTTTATAATAGTTGTGAAGTAGCTGAAAAATAAATTTCAGGCGCGCTTGTTTTGCTCTAATCGCCAGTGTTTGGAGGCCACAGCTTGTTAACATAATTGTGGGAGAATCAGTGCGCTTATATTTGTTGCAGATGAATCTTGCAGCCTTCCTCCGTACATTTTCTAGTTTTTTTTTATGTTAGTGACTGTATAAGGAAACCATACTGCGTTAGCGTATTCTAATACCCGTCTAACATAGGTAGTATAGGCTAGAAGCTTGGTAGATTGGGGGGCCAGCCGGAGGCACCTGCGAAGATAAAACAGCTTGCGCAGAGCAACTGAAGTAATATTAGAAGTATGCGCATCCCATCTGAGGTTTCAAGCAATCGTGACACCTAAATATTTTTGTTCATTCACTTTCTGAAGCCTAGTGCCTTTAATGATGTAAACATATCTGGTAGTTTCTTTCTTTCGGGTTATAGCCCCACATACTGTTTCTTGGGGGTTAATCGACATTTGTCACGTGTCGCACCAGTTGGAGAGATGGTTTAAGCAATCAGTTAGTGCAAGGTGATCTGAATGACTGTTAATTTCTTTGTAAATAATGCAGTCGTCGGCGAAGAGCCTAATGTTGCAAGATATATTGTCTGTGATATCAATATTAAAAATAAGATATAACGAAGGCCCCAGAACGGAGCCTTGGGGTACTCCGGACGTGACAGACAGGGTTTCTGGTGGTACTTGCTCAAACAGGACGTATTGGGAATGGTCAGTTAAAAAAGTCTTCAATCCAACGTGTTAATAATCCATCTCCCGTGATATTTCGGGAGATGGATTTAATTTGTTGTGACATACGGAATCAAAGGCCTCAGAAAAGTCTAGTAGTATAATATCTGTTTGCGCGCAGTTGTAATAGACAGTGCTAAATCATGAACAACATCCGTTAGTTGCGTTATATTAGTCGACAATCTGTTACGGAACCCATGCTGGCAAAATTCCTTCTCCTCCTGCCGTAATTAAATTTTAGATTATAAGAACACCATTTTCATTGCCCACTCACCTTTCGGACACCTTGTATACGTGACCTTTGGAAGTATGTTCCCTAATAAAAGTAACATACAATGAGCAATGACCCTTTAAGCAGCGCTGGCACAACACTCATCGCATCAGATGGCATCACGTGGGAGACGCGTTCGGTGAGGGTGGAAAACAAATCAACGCGTTTGCCGTGGTTGATGAGAGGACTTCCCACTGTTTTCTTGCATTCACTTGTTTCAGCCGCTTCACCCTTAGATTTGTGGCGTTTCCGCGAGGGTATTGAGCGCCACCAATAAAACGCTCCGTTCCGTTCAGCTCCATTGCGAAGGCGTCTGTTTCCGCTGCCAACGTATAGTAGGGGCCCCGAAACATTGGGCACTAGTAATAAATCCTGGTTTTTGTTGGAGACAGTGTTACCTTCTATTATTCGCCTGTACTTTGTAGTGATTTTATCCCTGTCCATTGTCATTACTGCATCACGGAACTCCTCTTCGCAGCAACCCCGCCAGCACCGCATCCCTCCGCAGGTCACGGTGAACAACAGCAGTGCGACAAGGACGACGCCATTCGCTGCCTCAGAATGTCGGCCCAACGCTTGGAAACCGCCATGGTCCTCAAATACAGCATACCTGCCATTGAAGAGAATGGCTGCATGTAAGAAAGCATGAAAGGGTCGATATTCGGCCACGCGATATACTGCGTGGCTGCTATAGAATCATGGAAAGGAAAAGCTTGCTTTTCCTTCCTGGGATTTACTTATTGGAAAAATTTTCCGATATAAATGCATGAACGTATTTATTTATTTATTTATTTATTTATTTATTTATTTATTTATTTATTTATTTATTATTTATTTATTTATTTATTTATTTATTTATTTATTTATTTATTTATTTATCGCAGGCATTGGGGAACTGGAAGTTCACGTTCGCCAATACATGCAAAAAAATGTGGTTGATCCCTCTTATATAGGAATCGGTATAGAACACGAAAGTGAAACGTGTCTTCACAGAAGTAGTGTAATGTTTATTGCACATTGATATATAATGTCTATTGGTGTTTTGTGGCTAAAGCGCCCTTAGGCGTTGATGCACCCACGCTGACGCCTGGTGGCACGTCTCCTCCATCACGACTACCAACGTCGATGACCATGAGCAACCGTCGTGCATATGGAAGCTGCACTACGCTGCACACGCTAGCACAACGCGAAAGACGAAGCACGTAACTGACACACTAATACAACGCGCAAGACAAAGCACGTAACTGAATCGTCACCGAGTCAAATCAGCGCGTACAGCGCGTCGTAATTGCAGCCTCCGCGATCAACTTCAGAAACATTTTCAGAGCTAATTTCGGAGGCCACGCTCCGCTGTGCTGAGTACGGTGAACGCCACTACCAACGCCACCTAGGTGGCGTTGGTAGTGCTTCTTGATGCCAGCGTCCCTTCGAATGCTGGCATCGAGGCGTCGTAGTGGTGAGACCACCGAAGCGTTCACTGTCGGTGCGCGTTAGTGTCTTAATGCAGTACTTCTCTTTTCTGCTCGTAGGCGGCGGCACCGCCCCGAACAAGAGCGCGGGTACACGGAGGAGTGTTAGATATATAAGGCGCGTCTGTGTACCTCTCTGCAAATGCGTTTGTGGCGCAATGGGTTAAACGCTCGGCGATCTATCGTCGCGGACCGAGAGGTCGTGGGTTCGATTCCCAAATTTTGCATGTTTGTGGAACTTTTTCTTCCGGTTTCTTTCTTTGTATTATGTTCTATGACGTATTTCCGTGACGGAAATACGTCAGTGAAGTCTTGGTGGACCCCGGCATAAAACACTTTCGTGTTAAAACTGCACGTTCCTATACAGTCTGCTTGCGCTTTTTCTGCTGTACACGCCTTCCTTGCTTGCAAGTATATACATCGGTCGCTGAAGCCTGTTCCACTGAGCTTCAACGTGAATTTAAAGAAAGAAAGAAAAAGAAAAAAAAATATCTCGGCTCCTCTGAACTGACTGTGACTGCGAACAGCTAGCAATGACCTCCCAGCACCTCGATACGTTTGGAGAATCCCACGCGATCTCTGGAAGCATCCTCGGTACATCAGAAAAACAGAAAACTCCACGATCGAGAAGAATAAGGGGAACCAAGGGGCTCAATTTATTCTCTATAACAACCAAATGAAGCCAACAGATACTGAAGCCAAGGAATGCATAGACAAAATTAACTTGAGAATGGTAGAGATTCAGCCTTGTTGGTTGCACGTATTGCGAGGAAATAGTGCAAATAAAACGCAGACAAAAGGTGAACCGGGACGTGCGCATGTGTCGTGTCCTCCGTCTGTCGGTGTTTTGTTTGAGCTACTCCTTACAATATGAAATATGAATGGTTCTTTTTTAATTGAAATGTTGAAATAATAATGCAAAGAAAAATAAAAGCGTAAGAAAAGACCACCAAAGTTGGTGTTCCAGTCGACATTTTCCCAAAGGCATTTTTGTGAATTGCGGGACAATCTTAACTCTTTCCGTACCACGCCCATTGGACATAATTAGCCTTCTATCGATGGTTTGAAACACTGATTTCGAGACCTTCCGCGCCGCTCATGCACATACTGCGCTATCGGACGTGAAGGAGGAGAGCTATATCTTAGTTTTCTAAACAGTTCGCTTTTTTCCCGCGAGGCAGTGACTTTTAAACGCGCTCCGAAGTTTCCGGATCGCAAAAGTTTCCTGCTCCGGAAACGGCACATGCGCTTCGCGAGATCGCAGATATCGCGATTCCGCTACTTCTGCGGCTGCTCTCATCGATACACCGAATAGCAGCGAGTCAGAGGACGCTGACTTTTCGTCAAACTTTGAGTCTGAAAGTGACGACGACGCAAACCAGCCCGGAACATAGGCGGCCGCCGCCCGGCACGCACAACTGTAGTGCTTGCAGTTAAATTTTTGTAGCGAAACACCTGATCAATGAAAAATTTAGATTTTCTCGGAGATCGTGTCTAATAAACGGCAATACATTTTGTATATCTCATAATTTTCGTACCATTTTTTTCTTAGTAGATACCAGTGTTGTACACGTTCCTCTAAAACTGGAACGAAAGCTCGTTCCTCGTTCCTTGCCAATCTTGGAACGAGTTCCTGTTACAAGTTCCTTTAATGCGAAAGGAACGCGTTCCAGTTACACTTCGAACATTGGAACGTGTCGCTACTTTATTGTTACATTTGATTTTTTTAATTAATATATAGTGTCGCATAATCCTGAGACGAAATAAAGTGAGCAATTTAAAACTCACATCGTACTACGTATATTATACGAATTTGAACATCGCCGGCAGCAGATTATCTGGAGAAAAAAATTATCCAAAGAAACGCTTCTAGATGAATTTTTTCAGGGAGTACCGGACATACTCCAGACATGTCGTCCTGCAACTTCGGTGCTTGTCTATTACTAGTGCAACGCATATGACCCTTTCCACTTCAGTCTTCAAATGCACAGTCAGGATACCGCGCTTCAGATCTGCAAATAGAAAGTTATACTCGCATGCACCAATATCCTCCCGACACCCGAAAATAACAACGGGGCATAATCGCTCTGCAATGTGGTTTTTATTGTATGCTGTCATGTCATGAACTTTAAAAACAATTTTTTTAAATTTCAATACCACGGATAGATGTCAAAAGCTCCGTCTCCGTGTACGTAAAAAAAATGACTATCTCCATCATCTCCTCATGTTAGCTGCGGTCAAAACTGCATTTAATTGTTTAAACGCTGAAATGAAGATGGAACTACGTGTAGTACATTGCCATGTTGCTGCCACGTCCGGTATTTCCACGCAATCTCGGTGACTTCGAAACAGGCCTAGAGGTTGATTTCGGCCGTCTGGGACGACACAGAGGTCTAGACCAATTTATTGTCCAATTTCTCGAAATCAGATGACAAAAATATGAGTAAACCACTTGTTTAGAGTAGTTACACATGCACCGTACTTCACACCCAGAGTGAATATTTTGCGTAATCACTTCCGACTGAATTTCGAAAAAAAAATTACAGGCAATGTGCAGTGTATTGTACAACAGGTCTTAGGAGGATATAAATAAATTTCTTGCACAAGAAACCGCATCGAAAGGAACAATTCATGGGCGTTTAATGAATGCTGATTCAATATTGCAGTATGAGTGGGAAAAAAGATGTCCAGAATACCTATTCGCAATTTAGTAAAGACCCTTGTTTGAACTGAGCAAGAGTTAATATCGATGTTGGAGTCCGACAGGCCGGCATGGAGGAAAGAAACTACATGAGGAACCGTCACGTGGCAATCTTGAAGCCTAGTCATAAAAAAAATGGCGGAGAACTCACGAAAGAAAATGCACGATAGTCACGTGACAGGCAAGCGGTACTACTTTGCACCTCACGCGGTCGCCCATGCATCCGCCCTGCATGATGTGCCGCGTACGTGCGTGCGTCTGTTCAGTGCCGTGGAGCGTTTACAGAAGGAACGCCCGTTCCCTCTGCCGTTCGTTCGTAAACCTAACGAGTTACCGTTACAGTTCCACTGACCCTTCACGGAACGGTGGCGTTCCTCCATTCCTCCCAAAAGGAACTAGTTCCAGGAAGGTTGTTCCGTACAACACTGGTAGATACAAGCGTGTCTTTAGAAACCTTGTTCAATTTATCGCACAACTTTGATTCTAACAATTTATATCTTTTTTATGACATACATCTCGTTAAGAAAACATTTATGCGTGAAAAGTGCATCCATTTTGCTTTCTGTTTATGTATTACATTAAATATTGAGTACAGTACTTCTTTCAGAAAAAAAAAACATCTGCCGTAACATACAAAAAACACCTATTTTCCCCATGGTAGGGAAAGAGTTAACTGGAACGCCATTGCATTCTTTAGGATATTTCGCGCACGGATATTTCGAAAGTGGTGCTACTGGTAGAATTCCTGCTAAGAAGGGCATGACTTCACCACTGCTGCTAAACTTCAAATTTGCACTTGCGAGCTGTGCTTTACGGAGAATAATTGCAAAGTTGATTGCCTAACATTTTCAGTTACTTACCTGTACATTGCGATTCGTCGTGCAAGAAATGTCCTCGAAATACGAAGAATACCACGTGACAACGCACCCGCAAGCAGGAGCAGCAGCGCCATCAAACAGAGTGGGAAAGCAAGCTGTTGGGCTCAGGCTCTCCACTCAGGGTAGCGCTGGAAACGTACTATTCTGACGCCGCTTTCTATTCTCTGAAGCCCCCTAATTTACTTCTTGACAAGTATAGCAAATGAAATGTTACCTAATAACTTTAAATAACTAATTGGATAGAATAACTAACAGGGACTTAAAAATTAACGGCAGTTTCTCAACTCCACTCCCAACGACATACACTTGGTCTTAATGACCGGTCTTTTTTTTTACAGGTTCGTACGTGATAGCTGGGACAATGATGTCCAGCGCGAACTGTAGCGCTCATCTCTGTTGTCCTGTTGTTTTCACTTAAAATAATGGAATATCAAATAACTGGGACACTCTATATTGACCTATTTCGCGGAGCTGTTTGCTCTAGAGGAACGAGATGGCGCTTTCGGCGGCGCGCCATACGTTGCCTCAGCGAATGCACACGAATACGAAACCATCACTGCTTCTGCCCTGCTACTGCGCGATCAGCTGTCGGAAATGCAAATGGGTGTTCGCTAACGCACTGTGCCAAATTCATGCTGAAAAATGTGTAACGATAAAGGGAAGACGTGTGCGGTAGTTAGCTGCAAAAATAGTGACTCGCATATAAAGAATGAGAATATAAGGAATATATAAGCAACGGTATCAACCTGTGTCGCCGCTGCTACATAGGGACTGCCTGTGTTGACGGCCCTTCGCGATGCACGGCTTTCTTCGAGGATAAAAAAAATAACAGCTGCCCCAACAGGCCTTGACGGCTCTCCTCCGGTATTACAACGAGTGCTGGGACAAAGGAGAGCTGCCGGCCGCGTGGAAGCACTCGGAAGTGCTCATTATACCAAAGCCCAACAAGCCCACAGCTCTCGAGAACCTGAGACCAATCTCTCTCACTTCGTGCGTTGGTAAGCTGTTTGAGCATATGGTCCACGACCGGCTCACATCGCACCTCGAAGACAATGGGCACTATCCAGACACTATGTTCGGCTTCCGCCAGCTTCTTTCTACGCAAGACGTCTTTCTTCTCCTAAAGGATGACCTCATTGACCACCTCAGCAAGAATAACAAGTCGTGCGTCCTTGCCATCGACGTGAAGGGCGCATTTGACAATGTCAGCCACAAAGCGATACTACAAAACCTCGAGGAGACCGCCTGCGGTTCAAAGACCTACGGCTATGTCCGTAACTTCCTCACCGGCCGGACGGCCACGGTGGGGATATCCAACTTACGCAGTAAGGAATTCAAGCTGCCGAACAGGGGAACGCCGCAAGGCTCCGTCGTGTCGCCCCTCCTATTCAACGTGGCACTCCTCAAGCTCCCCCGGCTTCTCGAAAACATCCCAGGCCTGCGTCACGCCTTCTACGCGGACGACATCACGCTCTGGACGCGAGGAACGAGCACCGGAGAGCAAGAACGTTGCCTTCAAGAAGCAGTTGATGTTATCGAGCACTACCTTGATAGCTGCGGCCTCCACTGCGCACCTGAGAAATCGGAGCTACTCGTACTCAAGGCACGCACGAGGGGTAGACCTCCCACCTACGAAGCTCCAGACCCATGCGTCACGCTCAACGGGATCCAAATACCGAAGGTCGCCTCGCTTCGAGTACTCGGCTTGCACCTCCACCGAGATGGATCAGGAGTCGCCACGCTCCCACGGCTCCAACGCACAATATCCCAACTCACACACCTCGTAAGGAGAGTAGCTAATCGACGCAGTGGTCTCAAGGAGCAAGACACCCTGAGAGTCGTTCAAGCTCTACTGACAAGCAGAATAACGTACGCAACCCCGTACCTGGCTCTCAAGAATTGCGAAGTCGACAAGCTCAATGTCATCATCCGCAAAGCTACGAAGCTCGCCATGGGTCTACCACCTGTGGCATCTACCACCCGACTTCTTAAAATGGGTGCTCATACCACCTGGCAAGAGCTGGTGGAAGCCCAGAAAACCAACCAACTCGAGAGGCTGAAGCTCACGCCGACGGGCAGATCGGTCCTTGCGGGCCTCGGCTACGCAGAACGCTACATCTCCGACGCGGACCGCAAGGTCAAGATACCGCCATGCTTAAGAGAATCCCTGAGCATCGGCAAACTACCGCGCAACATGCATCCCGAGCATCATCGGGGACGCCGGCTCGCTCGAGTCGACGCCATCCGAAGACGCCACAAGCACGATCCAGATGCTCGCTACGTAGATGCGTCCAAATACCCGGGAAAAACCGCTTACGCCCTGAGTGTGGTTGACTCGAGAGGCCAAGAACTGGCATCCGCCACAGTCAGGGTGCGGAACTCGGAGACAGCGGAAGAAGCGGCGATCGCCCTCGCCACCACCACGAGCACGAACGCGGTCGCAGTCTTCACGGACTCCCAATCCGCAGTGCGCAATTACACGAGAGGCCGAATATCAGTGGAAGCAGTCAAAATTCTGCAGAAAAGAAGCACTCCGCTCCCTTACACCTGCGTCACGTGGGTACCAGGGCACGAGGGGCTCGAGGGAAACGAAGCGGCACACGCCGCGGCCCGCGACCACGTCAACCGGGCCTCTTTCGACGCCTCGCGAGACCCCCGACCGCCTGGTGACGCAACGGAAACGGAGACAATACCCCCCACGTATAAAGCCATCCTCCAACACTACCGATTGGGACGCAGGGTGTACCCGCCACCTCATCCAAAACTGACGAAAGAGGAAAGCACCGCATTCCGAAGACTGCAGAGCAATACGTACACACATGGGATCCTTATGCATCGCATCCACCCGACACTACACACATACAACTGCCCGATCTGCGCCGTGCCAGACACTCTGGCGCATTTGCTACTAGAGTGCCCGTGGCGCCCCGAAGACGCCGTTACTAAACATACAACGTCTGAAGACGTGAACCTCCTCGCCGAGACGTGGGAGGCCAAGATCTCCACCCCGGCCCTGGACGAACAACGACGTCTTGTCGCCAGAGCCCGGGATGCTATCGCGGCCAGAGGATTCCTGGAATGAGGGACCCTCCCACCTAGAGTGATCCACAGCTCAAACGCTCGGGAACACCGTCTCGAAAATTAAAGTTTATATCATCATCATCATTCGCCAGCGCTGTATAGCTAACCTCCAAAGAAAGGACCAACTCCGAAACGTCGGTACTTAAGAGTGAGTACCGCTAGTTACAAAAGAAAGTAGCGCCACTTACTAGAATAACAAGTTTCTCGCACGTTATCTACATGCATCCACCCCTACTCGCACGCAAACTTACGCCCACCCTATCGCCAACGTATCAATCATGAGTGAATTGGCGCTCACTTGAATCTACGTGCCGAAGCATGAGTGACGGCGACTACACCAATAAGACACGAATGTTGGAAGCTGAACGTTTCGTGACAGTCCGCAGAGTAAGTGATGGACTAGCGATAATACGTCTTTGCTACAAGCTATACCACAAAGTACAGAACATTTGCATTCCAAGCTATGTGCTCAGCAAGAACAAATCTATTGCAGCAGAGCGCATTCGCGAGCGATTAGAGTGAAAAGAAACAATCAGATAGTGACCGCACCGAGGAACCAAGGTTCTTTACTGAGTCAGAATGATGACAATCCGCTGGTTCAATATGTTTGCCAAATAAAGAAGGAAGAGAACACTGATCCTGATTTAATTCATAAGCGGAAAGTTTGAAAAGCTTGGAATACATTTCTAGCCCCGCTTTTAGTACAAGCACCGTATACGCTGCTCGCGCCGTTTGAACAGGGCATTATGAGCGCTGAAAGCACTTACAGGTCCTCTAAAGCTGTGGCCAAAGTTGCGTGTCATCCGCGCAGTCACCGTCTACGATGTGCGTCGAAACGGAGGTTTGCTGCGCCGCACCGGCGTCACGCGCTTGCGTTGTAAACACGGAGGCAACGGATGCAGCTGAGGCGAGCAATAGACGCGTCATCACGTGATCAAACATAGCAGCGCCCACGGGAGCACCGCGAAAAGGCTCAGTATATAATTCGTCCTACAGAGTACCTCACCGTTGATAAATTATCAATGTTGAATAATTGTTGATAAATCTATGCGATGAAAAGGTTACCTTCTGTAAGCAATTACGATTTCTGGTGGGCCGAACAGAAGTGTTCGGAACTTATCGAAGAGTGTCGCCCGCAAGGGATTGAGTAGCGAAACCAAAGCACAGTTCGGAACGTTTTAAGTGTTCGTGTTAGGTCAATGGAAAGCGATGAGACTGAGCGAAGTTTTGTCTATCCAATAATGTTTTCCGGCAGGCTATGTGGTGACGCGTTCTTCGTTGCAGTGTTTCA